>NW_026699848.1:0-58913 GCF_030435755.1 Ochotona princeps | reverse complement strand
TAGTTTCCTTGAGAGCTGCTTTTAAGCCTGATGGTGTGTGAAGTTAGTGAGCCAAATGGAGTTGTTCTCCCACAAGAACCACTCGACTGATCCTTCTTCAATATGCCCATCACCAACATGCAGTGTTTCCTTGATTGAATTAGCTCTCACACCAATATTTGCGTCTAGAGCCTTTGCATTGAGGGCTATCTGAAAACGGCTGTGGCGCTGAAGTTGCCTGTGAATATGGAGTTGGTGGCATGTGAAACCCGCATGTGGAGCATTCGTTTGTGTGTAATGCTCTACCAGGTTCATTCCTAGATAATGCACTCAAAGGGCACTAAGCATAGAGTGTGAAAACTGAGTTTCCTTGAGAGCTGCTTGGAAGCCTGCTGGTGTGTGAAGTTAGTGAGCCAAATGGAGTTGTTCTCCCACAAGAACCAGTCAGCTGATCCTTCTTCAATATGCCCTTCACCAACATGCAGTGTTTCCTTGATTGTATTGGCTCTCACACCAATATTTGCATCTAGAGCCTTTGCATTGAGGGCTATCTGAAAATGGCTGTGGCGCTGAAGTTGCCTGTGAATGTGGAGTTGGTGGCATGTGAAACCCGCATGTGGAGCATTCATTTGTGTGGGATGCTCTACCAGGTTCATTCCTAGATAATGCACTCAAAGGGCACTAAACATAGAGTGTGAAAACTGAGTTTCCTTGAGAGCTGCTTTTAAGCCTGATGGTGTGTGAAGTTAGTGAGCCAAATGGAGTTGTTCTCCCACAAGAACCACTCGACTGATCCTTCTTCAATATGCCCTTCACCAACATGCAGTGTTTCCTTGATTGAATTAGCTCTCACACCAATATTTGCGTCTAGAGCCTTTGCATTGAGGGCTATCTGAAAACGGCTGTGGCGCTGAAGTTGCCTGAGAATGTGGAGTTGGTGGCATGTGAAACCCGCATGTGGAGCATTCGTTTGTGTGGGATGCTCTACCAGGTTCATTCCTAGATAATGCACTCAAAGGGCACTAAGCATAGAGTGTGAAAACTGAGTTTCCTTGAGAGCTGCTTGGAAGCCTGATGGTGTGTGAAGTTAGTGAGCCAAATGGAGTTGTTCTCCCACAAGAACCACTCGGCTGATCCTTCTTCAATATGCCCTTCACCAACATGCAGTGTTTCCTTGATTGTATTGGCTCTCACACCAATATTTGCATCTAGAGCCTTTGCATTGAGGGCGATCTGAAAACGGCTGTGACGCTGAAGTTGCCTGTGAATGTGGAGTTGGTGGCATGTGAAACCCGCATGTGGAGCATTCGTTTGTTGGGATGCTCTACCAGGTTCATTCCTAGATAATGCACTCAAAGGGCACTAAGCATAGAGTGTGAAAACTGAGTTTCCTTGAGAGCTGCTTGGAAGCCTGATGGTGTGTGAAGTTAGTGAGCCCAATGGAGTTGTTCTCCCACAAGAACCACTCGGCTGATCCTTCTTCAATATGCCCTTCACCAACATGCAGTGTTTCCTTGATTGAATTAGCTCTCACACCAATATTTGCTCCTAGAGCCTTTGCATTGAGGGCTATCTGAAAATGGATGTGGCGCTGAAATTGCCTGAAAATGTGGAATTGGTGGCATGTGAAACCCGCATGTGGAGCATTCGTTTGTTGGGATGCTCTACCAGGTTCATTCCTAGATAATGCACTCAAAGGGCACTAAGCATAGAGTGTGAAAACTGAGTTTCCTTGAGAGCTGCTTGGAAGCCTGATGGTGTGTGAAGTTAGTGAGCCAAATGGAGTTGTTCTCCCACAAGAACCACTCGACTGATCCTTCTTCAATATGCCCTTCACCAACATGCAGTGTTTCCTTGATTGAATTAGCTCTCACACCAATATTTGCGTCTAGAGCCTTTGCATTGAGGGCTATCTGAAAACGGCTGTGGCGCTGAAGTTGCCTGAGAATGTGGAGTTGGTGGCATGTGAAACCCGCATGTGGAGCATTCGTTTGTGTGGGATGCTGTACCAGCTTCATTTCTGTCCTAGGCACTCAAAGGGCACTAAGCATAGAGTGTGAAAACTGAGTTTCCTTGAGAGCTGCTTGGAAGCCTGATGGTGTGTGAAGTTAGTGAGCCAAATGGAGTTGTTCTCCCACAAGAACCACTCGGCTGATCCTTCTTCAATATGCCCTTCACCAACATGCAGTGTTTCCTTGATTGAATTAGCTCTCACACCAATATTTGCGTCTGGATCCTTTGCATTGAGGGCTATCTGAAAACGGCTGTGGTGCTGAATTTGCCTGTGAATGTGGAGTTGGTGGCATGTGAAACCCGCATGTGGAGCATTCGTTTGTGTGGGATGCTCTACCAGGTTCATTCCTAGATAATGCACTCAAAGGGCACTAAGCATAGAGTGTGAAAACTGAGTTTCCTTGAGAGCTGCTTGGAAGCCTGATGGTGTGTGAAGTTAGTGAGCCAAATGGAGTTGTTCTCCACAAGAACCACAGGACTGATCCTTCTTCAATATGCCCTTCACCAACATGCAGTGTTTCTTTGATTGAAATAGCTCTCACACCAATATTTGCATCTAGAGCCTTTGCATTGATGGCTATCTGAAAACGGCTGTGGCGCTGAAGTTGCCTGTGAATGTGGAGTTGGTGGCATGTGAAACCCGCATGTGGAGCATTCGTTTGTGTGGGATGCTCTGCCAGGTCCATTCCTAGATAATGCACTCAAAGGGCACTAAGCATAGAGTGTGAAACTGAGTTTCCTTGAGAGCTGCTTGGAAGCCTGATGGTGTGTGAAGTTAGTGAGCCAAATGGAGTTGTTCTCCCACAAGAACCAGTCAGCTGATTCTTCTTCAATATGCCATTCACCAACATGCAGTGTTTCCTTGATTGAATTAGCTCTCACACAATATTTGTGTCTATAGCCTTTGCATTGAGGGCTATTTCAAAACGGCTGTGACGCTGAAGTTGCCTGTGAATGTGGAGTTGGTGGCATGTGAAACCCGCATGTGGAGCATTCGTTTGTGTGGGATGCTCTACCAGGTTCATTCCTAGATAATGCACTCAAAGGGCACTAAGCATAGAGTGTGAAAACTGAGTTTCCTTGAGAGCTGCTTGGAAGCCTGATGGTGTGTGAAGTTAGTGAGCGAAATGGAGTTGTTCTCCCACAAGAACCACTCGGCTGATCCTTCTTCAATATGCCCTTCACCAACATGCAGTGTTTCCTTGATTGAATTAGCTCTCACACCAATATTTGCGTCTAGAGCCTTTGCATTGAGGGCTATCTGAAAATGGCTGTGGCGCTGAAGTTGCCTGAGAATGTGGAGTTGGTGGCATGTGAAACCCGCATGTGGAGCATTCATTTGTGTGGGATGCTCTACCAGCTTCATTTCAGTCCTAGGCACTCAAAGGGCACTAAGCATAGAGTGTGAAAACTGAGTTTCCTTGAGAGCTGCTTGGAAGCCTGATGGTGTGTGAAGTTAGTGAGCCAAATGGAGTTGTTCTCCCACAAGAACCACTCGACTGATCCTTCTTCAATATGCCCTTCACCAACATGCAGTGTTTCCTTGATTGAATTAGCTCTCACACCAATATTTGCGTCTAGAGCCTTTGCATTGAGGGCTATCTGAAAATGGCTGTGGCGCTGAAGTTGCCTGTGAATGTGGAGTTGGTGGCATGTGAAACCCGCATGTGGAGCATTCATTTGTGTGGGATGCTCACCAAGCTTCATTTCAGTCCTAGGCACTCAAAGGGCACTAAGCATAGAGTGTGAAAACTGAGTTTCCTTGAGAGCTGCTTGGAAGCCTGATGGTGTGTGAAGTTAGTGAGCCAAATGGAGTTGTTCTCCCACAAGAACCACTCGGCTGATCCTTCTTCAATATGCCCTTCACCAACATGCAGTGTTTCCTTGATTGAATTAGCTCTCACACCAATATTGCGTCTAGAGCCTTTGCATTGAGGGCTATCTGAAAACGGCTGTGGCGCTGAAGTTGCCTGTGAATGTGGAGTTGGTGGCATGTGAAACCCGCATGTGGAGCATTCGTTTGTGTGTAATGCTCTACCAGGTTCATTCCTAGATAATGCACTCAAAGGGCACTAAGCATAGAGTGTGAAAACTGAGTTTCCTTGAGAGCTGCTTGGAAGCCTGCTGGTGTGTGAAGTTAGTGAGCCAAATGGAGTTGTTCTCCACAAGAACCAGTCAGCTGATCCTTCTTCAATATGCCCTTCACCAACATGCAGTGTTTCCTTGATTGTATTGGATCTCACACCAATATTTGCATCTAAAGCCTTTGCATTGAGGGCTATCTGAAAACGGCTGTGGCGCTGAAGTTGCCTGTGAATGTGGAGTTGGTGGCATGTGAAACCCGCATGTGGAGCATTCGTTTGTGTGGGATGCTCTACCAGGTTCATTCCTAGATAATGCACTCAAAGGGCACTAAACATAGAGTGTGAAAACTGAGTTTCCTTGAGAGCTGCTTTTAAGCCTGATGGTGTGTGAAGTTAGTGAGCCAAATGGAGTTGTTCTCCCACAAGAACCACTCGACTGATCCTTCTTCAATATGCCCTTCACCAACATGCAGTGTTTCCTTGATTGAATTAGCTCTCACAGCAATGTTTGCGTCTAGAGCCTTTGCATTGAGGGCTATCTGAAAATGGCTGTGGCGCTGAAGTTGCCTGAGAATGTGGAGTTGGTGGCATGTGAAACCCGCATGTGGAGCATTCATTTGTGTGGGATGCTCTACCAGCTTCATTTCAGTCCTAGGCACTCAAAGGGCACTAAGCATAGAGTGTGAAAACTGAGTTTCCTTGAGAGCTGCTTGGAAGCCTGATGGTGTGTGAAGTTAGTGAGCCAAATGGAGTTGTTCTCCCACAAGAACCACTCGGCTGATTCTTCTTCAATATGCCCTTCACCAACATGCAGTGTTTCCTTGATTGAATTAGCTCTCACACCAATATTTGCGTCTGGATCCTTTGCATTGAGGGCGATCTGAAAACGGCTGTGGTGCTGAATTTGCCTGTGAATGTGGAGTTGGTGGCATGTGTAACCCGCATGTGGAGCATTCGTTTGTATGGGATGCTCTACCAGGTTCATTCCTAGATAATGCACTCAAAGGGCACTAAGCATAGAGTGTGAAAACTGAGTTTCCTTGAGAGCTGCTTGGAATCCTGATGGTGTGTGAAGTTAGTGAGCCAAATGGAGTTGTTCTCCCACAAGAACCACTCGACTGATCCTTCTTCAATATGCCCTTCACCAACATGCAGTGTTTCCTTGATTGAAATAGCTCTCACACCAATATTTGCATCTAGAGCCTTTGCATTGAGGGCTATCTGAAAACGGCTGTGGCGCTGAAGTTGCCTGTGAATGTGGAGTTGGTGGCATGTGAAACCCGCATGTGGAGCATTCGTTTGTGTGGGATGCTCTGCCAGGTCCATTCCTAGATAATGCACTCAAAGGGCACTAAGCATAGAGTGTGAAAACTGAGTTTTCTTGAGAGCTGCTTGGAAGCCTGATGGTGTGTGAAGTTAGTGAGCCAAATGGAGTTGTTCTCCCACAAGAACCACTCGACTGATCCTTCTTCAATATGCCCTTCACCAACATGCAGTGTTTCCTTGATTGAATTAGCTCTCACACCAATATTTGCGTCTAGAGCCTTTGCATTGAGGGCTATCTGAAAACGGCTGTGGCGCTGAAGTTGCCTGAGAATATGGAGTTGGTGGCATGTGAAACCCGCATGTGGAGCATTCATTTGTGTGGGATGCTCACCAAGCTTCATTTCAGTCCTAGGCACTCAAAGGACACTAAGCATAGAGTGTGAAAACTGAGTTTCCTTGAGAGCTGCTTGGAAGCCTGATGGTGTGTGAAGTTAGTGAGCCAAATGGAGTTGTTCTCCCACAAGAACCACTCGACTGATTCTTCTTCAATATGCCTTTCACCAACATGCAGTGTTTCCTTGATTGAATTAGCTCTCACACCAATATTTGCGTCTGGATCCTTTGCATTGAGGGCTATCTGAAAACGGCTGTGGTGCTGAATTTGCCTGTGAATGTGGAGTTGGTGGCATGTGTAACCCGCATGTGGAGCATTCGTTTGTATGGGATGCTCTACCAGGTTCATTCCTAGATAATGCACTCAAAGGGCACTAAGCATAGAGTGTGAAAACTGAGTTTCCTTGAGAGCTGCTTGGAATCCTGATGGTGTGTGAAGTTAGTGAGCCAAATGGAGTTGTTCTCCCACAAGAACCACTCGACTGATCCTTCTTCAATATGCCCTTCACCAACATGCAGTGTTTCCTTGATTGAAATAGCTCTCACACCAATATTTGCATCTAGAGCCTTTGCATTGAGGGCTATCTGAAAACGGCTGTGGCGCTGAAGTTGCCTGTGAATGTGGAGTTGGTGGCATGTGAAACCCGCATGTGGAGCATTCGTTTGTGTGGGATGCTCTGCCAGGTCCATTCCTAGATAATGCACTCAAAGGGCACTAAGCATAGAGTGTGAAAACTGAGTTTCCTTGAGAGCTGCTTAGAAGCCTGATGGTGTGTGAAGTTAGTGAGCCAAATGGAGTTGTTCTCCCACAAGAACCACTCGACTGATCCTTCTTCAATATGCCCTTCACCAACATGCAGTGTTTCCTTGATTGAATTAGCTCTCACACCAATATTTGCGTCTAGAGCCTTTGCATTGAGGGCTATCTGAAAACGGCTGTGGCGCTGAAGTTGCCTGTGAATGTGGAGTTGGTGGCATGTGAAACCCGCATGTGGAGCATTCGTTTGTGTGTAATGCTCTACCAGGTTCATTCCTAGATAATGCACTCAAAGGGCACTAAGCATAGAGTGTGAAAACTGAGTTTCCTTGAGAGCTGCTTGGAAGCCTGCTGGTGTGTGAAGTTAGTGAGCCAAATGGAGTTGTTCTCCCACAAGAACCAGTCAGCTGATCCTTCTTCAATATGCCCTTCACCAACATGCAGTGTTTCCTTGATTGTATTGGCTCTCACACCAATATTTGCATCTAGAGCCTTTGCATTGAGGGCTATCTGAAAACGGCTGTGGCGCTGAAGTTGCCTGAGAATATGGAGTTGGTGGCATGTGAAACCCGCATGTGGAGCATTCATTTGTGTGGGATGCTCACCAAGCTTTATTTCAGTCCTAGGCACTCAAAGGGCACTAAGCATAGAGTGTGAAAACTGAGTTTCCTTGAGAGCTGCTTTTAAGCCTGATGGTGTGTGAAGTTAGTGAGCCAAATGGAGTTGTTCTCCCACAAGAACCACTCGACTGATCCTTCTTTTCATATGCCCTTCACCAACATGCAGTGTTTCCTTGATTGAATTAGCTCTCACACCAATATTTGCGTCTAGAGCCTTTGCATTGAGGGCTATCTGAAAACGGCTGTGGCGCTGAAGTTGCCTGTGAATATGGAGTTGGTGGCATGTGAAACCCGCATGTGGAGCATTCGTTTGTGTGTAATGCTCTACCAGGTTCATTCCTAGATAATGCACTCAAAGGGCACTAAGCATAGAGTGTGAAAACTGAGTTTCCTTGAGAGCTGCTTGGAAGCCTGCTGGTGTGTGAAGTTAGTGAGCCAAATGGAGTTGTTCTCCCACAAGAACCAGTCAGCTGATCCTTCTTCAATATGCCCTTCACCAACATGCAGTGTTTCCTTGATTGTATTGGCTCTCACACCAATATTTGCATCTAGAGCCTTTGCATTGAGGGCTATCTGAAAATGGCTGTGGCGCTGAAGTTGCCTGTGAATGTGGAGTTGGTGGCATGTGAAACCCGCATGTGGAGCATTCATTTGTGTGGGATGCTCTACCAGGTTCATTCCTAGATAATGCACTCAAAGGGCACTAAACATAGAGTGTGAAAACTGAGTTTCCTTGAGAGCTGCTTGGAAGCCTGCTGGTGTGTGAAGTTAGTGAGCCAAATGGAGTTGTTCTCCCACAAGAACCAGTCAGCTGATCCTTCTTCAATATGCCCTTCACCAACATGCAGTGTTTCCTTGATTGTATTGGCTCTCACACCAATATTTGCATCTAGAGCCTTTGCATTGAGGGCTATCTGAAAACGGCTGTGGCGCTGAAGTTGCCTGAGAATATGGAGTTGGTGGCATGAAACCCGCATGTGGAGCATTCATTTGTGTGGGATGCTCACCAAGCTTTATTTCAGTCCTAGGCACTCAAAGGGCACTAAGCATAGAGTGTGAAAACTGAGTTTCCTTGAGAGCTGCTTTTAAGCCTGATGGTGTGTGAAGTTAGTGAGCCAAATGGAGTTGTTCTCCCACAAGAACCACTCGACTGATCCTTCTTCAATATGCCCTTCACCAACATGCAGTGTTTCCTTGATTGAATTAGCTCTCACACCAATATTTGCGTCTAGAGCCTTTGCATTGAGGGCTATCTGAAAACGGCTGTGGCGCTGAAGTTGCCTGTGAATATGGAGTTGGTGGCATGTGAAACCCGCATGTGGAGCATTCGTTTGTGTGTAATGCTCTACCAGGTTCATTCCTAGATAATGCACTCAAAGGGCACTAAGCATAGAGTGTGAAAACTGAGTTTCCTTGAGAGCTGCTTGGAAGCCTGCTGGTGTGTGAAGTTAGTGAGCCAAATGGAGTTGTTCTCCCACAAGAACCAGTCAGCTGATCCTTCTTCAATATGCCCTTCACCAACATGCAGTGTTTCCTTGATTGTATTGGCTCTCACACCAATATTTGCATCTAGAGCCTTTGCATTGAGGGCTATCTGAAAATGGCTGTGGCGCTGAAGTTGCCTGTGAATGTGGAGTTGGTGGCATGTGAAACCCGCATGTGGAGCATTCATTTGTGTGGGATGCTCTACCAGGTTCATTCCTAGATAATGCACTCAAAGGGCACTAAACATAGAGTGTGAAAACTGAGTTTCCTTGAGAGCTGCTTTTAAGCCTGATGGTGTGTGAAGTTAGTGAGCCAAATGGAGTTGTTCTCCCACAAGAACCACTCGACTGATCCTTCTTCAATATGCCCTTCACCAACATGCAGTGTTTCCTTGATTGAATTAGCTCTCACACCAATATTTGCGTCTAGAGCCTTTGCATTGAGGGCTATCTGAAAACGGCTGTGGCGCTGAAGTTGCCTGAGAATGTGGAGTTGGTGGCATGTGAAACCCGCATGTGGAGCATTCGTTTGTGTGGGATGCTCTACCAGGTTCATTCCTAGATAATGCACTCAAAGGGCACTAAGCATAGAGTGTGAAAACTGAGTTTCCTTGAGAGCTGCTTGGAAGCCTGATGGTGTGTGAAGTTAGTGAGCCAAATGGAGTTGTTCTCCCACAAGAACCACTCGGCTGATCCTTCTTCAATATGCCCTTCACCAACATGCAGTGTTTCCTTGATTGTATTGGCTCTCACACCAATATTTGCATCTAGAGCCTTTGCATTGAGGGCGATCTGAAAACGGCTGTGACGCTGAAGTTGCCTGTGAATGTGGAGTTGGTGGCATGTGAAACCCGCATGTGGAGCATTCGTTTGTTGGGATGCTCTACCAGGTTCATTCCTAGATAATGCACTCAAAGGGCACTAAGCATAGAGTGTGAAAACTGAGTTTCCTTGAGAGCTGCTTGGAAGCCTGATGGTGTGTGAAGTTAGTGAGCCCAATGGAGTTGTTCTCCCACAAGAACCACTCGGCTGATCCTTCTTCAATATGCCCTTCACCAACATGCAGTGTTTCCTTGATTGAATTAGCTCTCACACCAATATTTGCTCCTAGAGCCTTTGCATTGAGGGCTATCTGAAAATGGATGTGGCGCTGAAATTGCCTGAAAATGTGGAATTGGTGGCATGTGAAACCCGCATGTGGAGCATTCGTTTGTTGGGATGCTCTACCAGGTTCATTCCTAGATAATGCACTCAAAGGGCACTAAGCATAGAGTGTGAAAACTGAGTTTCCTTGAGAGCTGCTTGGAAGCCTGATGGTGTGTGAAGTTAGTGAGCCAAATGGAGTTGTTCTCCCACAAGAACCACTCGACTGATCCTTCTTCAATATGCCCTTCACCA
Organism: Ochotona princeps; assembly: GCF_030435755.1. NCBI lineage: Eukaryota > Metazoa > Chordata > Mammalia > Lagomorpha > Ochotonidae > Ochotona > Ochotona princeps. The sequence goes on along the minus strand of NW_026699848.1, from coordinate 48,919 downwards.
ACATGCAGTGTTTCCTTGATTGAATTAGCTCTCACACCAATATTTGCGTCTAGAGCCTTTGCATTGAGGGCTATCTGAAAACGGCTGTGGCGCTGAAGTTGCCTGAGAATGTGGAGTTGGTGGCATGTGAAACCCGCATGTGGAGCATTCGTTTGTGTGGGATGCTGTACCAGCTTCATTTCTGTCCTAGGCACTCAAAGGGCACTAAGCATAGAGTGTGAAAACTGAGTTTCCTTGAGAGCTGCTTGGAAGCCTGATGGTGTGTGAAGTTAGTGAGCCAAATGGAGTTGTTCTCCCACAAGAACCACTCGGCTGATCCTTCTTCAATATGCCCTTCACCAACATGCAGTGTTTCCTTGATTGAATTAGCTCTCACACCAATATTTGCGTCTGGATCCTTTGCATTGAGGGCTATCTGAAAACGGCTGTGGTGCTGAATTTGCCTGTGAATGTGGAGTTGGTGGCATGTGAAACCCGCATGTGGAGCATTCGTTTGTGTGGGATGCTCTACCAGGTTCATTCCTAGATAATGCACTCAAAGGGCACTAAGCATAGAGTGTGAAAACTGAGTTTCCTTGAGAGCTGCTTGGAAGCCTGATGGTGTGTGAAGTTAGTGAGCCAAATGGAGTTGTTCTCCCACAAGAACCACAGGACTGATCCTTCTTCAATATGCCCTTCACCAACATGCAGTGTTTCTTTGATTGAAATAGCTCTCACACCAATATTTGCATCTAGAGCCTTTGCATTGATGGCTATCTGAAAACGGCTGTGGCGCTGAAGTTGCCTGTGAATGTGGAGTTGGTGGCATGTGAAACCCGCATGTGGAGCATTCGTTTGTGTGGGATGCTCTGCCAGGTCCATTCCTAGATAATGCACTCAAAGGGCACTAAGCATAGAGTGTGAAAACTGAGTTTCCTTGAGAGCTGCTTGGAAGCCTGATGGTGTGTGAAGTTAGTGAGCCAAATGGAGTTGTTCTCCCACAAGAACCAGTCAGCTGATTCTTCTTCAATATGCCATTCACCAACATGCAGTGTTTCCTTGATTGAATTAGCTCTCACACAATATTTGTGTCTATAGCCTTTGCATTGAGGGCTATTTCAAAACGGCTGTGACGCTGAAGTTGCCTGTGAATGTGGAGTTGGTGGCATGTGAAACCCGCATGTGGAGCATTCGTTTGTGTGGGATGCTCTACCAGGTTCATTCCTAGATAATGCACTCAAAGGGCACTAAGCATAGAGTGTGAAAACTGAGTTTCCTTGAGAGCTGCTTGGAAGCCTGATGGTGTGTGAAGTTAGTGAGCGAAATGGAGTTGTTCTCCCACAAGAACCACTCGGCTGATCCTTCTTCAATATGCCCTTCACCAACATGCAGTGTTTCCTTGATTGAATTAGCTCTCACACCAATATTTGCGTCTAGAGCCTTTGCATTGAGGGCTATCTGAAAATGGCTGTGGCGCTGAAGTTGCCTGAGAATGTGGAGTTGGTGGCATGTGAAACCCGCATGTGGAGCATTCATTTGTGTGGGATGCTCTACCAGCTTCATTTCAGTCCTAGGCACTCAAAGGGCACTAAGCATAGAGTGTGAAAACTGAGTTTCCTTGAGAGCTGCTTGGAAGCCTGATGGTGTGTGAAGTTAGTGAGCCAAATGGAGTTGTTCTCCCACAAGAACCACTCGACTGATCCTTCTTCAATATGCCCTTCACCAACATGCAGTGTTTCCTTGATTGAATTAGCTCTCACACCAATATTTGCGTCTAGAGCCTTTGCATTGAGGGCTATCTGAAAATGGCTGTGGCGCTGAAGTTGCCTGTGAATGTGGAGTTGGTGGCATGTGAAACCCGCATGTGGAGCATTCATTTGTGTGGGATGCTCACCAAGCTTCATTTCAGTCCTAGGCACTCAAAGGGCACTAAGCATAGAGTGTGAAAACTGAGTTTCCTTGAGAGCTGCTTGGAAGCCTGATGGTGTGTGAAGTTAGTGAGCCAAATGGAGTTGTTCTCCCACAAGAACCACTCGGCTGATCCTTCTTCAATATGCCCTTCACCAACATGCAGTGTTTCCTTGATTGAATTAGCTCTCACACCAATATTTGCGTCTAGAGCCTTTGCATTGAGGGCTATCTGAAAACGGCTGTGGCGCTGAAGTTGCCTGTGAATGTGGAGTTGGTGGCATGTGAAACCCGCATGTGGAGCATTCGTTTGTGTGTAATGCTCTACCAGGTTCATTCCTAGATAATGCACTCAAAGGGCACTAAGCATAGAGTGTGAAAACTGAGTTTCCTTGAGAGCTGCTTGGAAGCCTGCTGGTGTGTGAAGTTAGTGAGCCAAATGGAGTTGTTCTCCCACAAGAACCAGTCAGCTGATCCTTCTTCAATATGCCCTTCACCAACATGCAGTGTTTCCTTGATTGTATTGGATCTCACACCAATATTTGCATCTAAAGCCTTTGCATTGAGGGCTATCTGAAAACGGCTGTGGCGCTGAAGTTGCCTGTGAATGTGGAGTTGGTGGCATGTGAAACCCGCATGTGGAGCATTCGTTTGTGTGGGATGCTCTACCAGGTTCATTCCTAGATAATGCACTCAAAGGGCACTAAACATAGAGTGTGAAAACTGAGTTTCCTTGAGAGCTGCTTTTAAGCCTGATGGTGTGTGAAGTTAGTGAGCCAAATGGAGTTGTTCTCCCACAAGAACCACTCGACTGATCCTTCTTCAATATGCCCTTCACCAACATGCAGTGTTTCCTTGATTGAATTAGCTCTCACACCAATATTTGCGTCTAGAGCCTTTGCATTGAGGGCTATCTGAAAACGGCTGTGGCGCTGAAGTTGCCTGAGAATGTGGAGTTGGTGGCATGTGAAACCCGCATGTGGAGCATTCGTTTCTGTGGGATGCTCTACCAGGTTCATTCCTAGATAATGCACTCAAAGGGCACTAAGCATAGAGTGTGAAAACTGAGTTTCCTTGAGAGCTGCTTGGAAGCCTGATGGTGTGTGAAGTTAGTGAGCCAAATGGAGTTGTTCTCCCACAAGAACCACTCGGCTGATCCTTCTTCAATATGCCCTTCACCAACATGCAGTGTTTCCTTGATTGTATTGGCTCTCACACCAATATTTGCATCTAGAGCCTTTGCATTGAGAGCGATCTGAAAACGGCTGTGACGCTGAAGTTGCCTGTGAATGTGGAGTTGGTGGCATGTGAAACCCGCATGTGGAGCATTCGTTTGTTGGGATGCTCTACCAGGTTCATTCCTAGATAATGCACTCAAAGGGCACTAAGCATAGAGTGTGAAAACTGAGTTTCCTTGAGAGCTGCTTGGAAGCCTGATGGTGTGTGAAGTTAGTGAGCCCAATGGAGTTGTTCTCCCACAAGAACCACTCGGCTGATCCTTCTTCAATATGCCCTTCACCAACATGCAGTGTTTCCTTGATTGAATTAGCTCTCACACCAATATTTGCTCCTAGAGCCTTTGCATTGAGGGCTATCTGAAAATGGATGTGGCGCTGAAATTGCCTGAAAATGTGGAATTGGTGGCATGTGAAACCCGCATGTGGAGCATTCATTTGTTGGGATGCTCTACCAGGTTCATTCCTAGATAATGCACTCAAAGGGCACTAAGCATAGAGTGTGAAAACTGAGTTTCCTTGAGAGCTGCTTGGAAGCCTGATGGTGTGTGAAGTTAGTGAGCCAAATGGACTTGTTCTCCCACAAGAACCACTCGACTGATCCTTCTTCAATATGCCCTTCACCAACATGCAGTGTTTCCTTGATTGAATTAGCTCTCACACCAATATTTGCGTCTAGAGCCTTTGCATTGAGGGCTATCTGAAAATGGCTGTGGCGCTGAAGTTGCCTGAGAATGTGGAGTTGGTGGCATGTGAAACCCGCATGTGGAGCATTCGTTTGTGTGGGATGCTGTACCAGCTTCATTTCTGTCCTAGGCACTCAAAGGGCACTAAGCATAGAGTGTGAAAACTGAGTTTCCTTGAGAGCTGCTTGGAAGCCTGATGGTGTGTGAAGTTAGTGAGCCAAATGGAGTTGTTCTCCCACAAGAACCACTCGGCTGATTCTTCTTCAATATGCCCTTCACCAACATGCAGTGTTTCCTTGATTGAATTAGCTCTCACACCAATATTTGTGTCTCGAGCCTTTGCATTGAGGGCTATCTGAAAACGGCTGTGGTGCTGAATTTGCCTGTGAATGTGGAGTTGGTGGCATGTGTAACCCGCATGTGGAGCATTCGTTTGTGTGGGATGCTCTTCCAGGTTCATTCCTAGATAATGCACTCAAAGGGCACTAAGCATAGAGTGTGAAAACTGAGTTTCCTTGAGAGCTGCTTGGAAGCCTGATGGTGTGTGAAGTTAGTGAGCCAAATGGAGTTGTTCTCCCACAAGAACCACTCGACACTATCCTTCTTCAATATGCCCTTCACCAACATGCAGTGTTTCTTTGATTGAAATAGCTCTCACACCAATATTTGCATCTAGAGCCTTTGCATTGATGGCTATCTGAAAACGGCTGTGGCGCTGAAGTTGCCTGTGAATGTGGAGTTGGTGGCATGTGAAACCCGCATGTGGAGCATTCGTTTGTGTGGGATGCTCTGCCAGGTCCATTCCTAGATAATGCACTCAAAGGGCACTAAGCATAGAGTGTGAAAACTGAGTTTCCTTGAGAGCTGATTGGAAGCCTGATGGTGTGTGAAGTTAGTGAGCCAAATGGAGTTGTTCTCCCACAAGAACCAGTCAGCTGATTCTTCTTCAATATGCCATTCACCAACATGCAGTGTTTCCTTGATTGAATTAGCTCTCACACAATATTTGTGTCTATAGCCTTTGCATTGAGGGCTATCTCAAAACGGCTGTGACGCTGAAGTTGCCTGTGAATGTGGAGTTGGTGGCATGTGAAACCCGCATGTGGAGCATTCGTTTGTGTGGGATGCTCTACCAGGTTCATTCCTAGATAATGCACTCAAAGGGCACTAAGCATAGAGTGTGAAAACTGAGTTTCCTTGAGAGCTGCTTGGAAGCCTGATGGTGTGTGAAGTTAGTGAGCGAAATGGAGTTGTTCTCCCACAAGAACCACTCGGCTGATCCTTCTTCAATATGCCCTTCACCAACATGCAGTGTTTCCTTGATTGAATTAGCTCTCACACCAATATTTGCGTCTAGAGCCTTTGCATTGAGGGCTATCTGAAAATGGCTGTGGCGCTGAAGTTGCCTGAGAATGTGGAGTTGGTGGCATGTGAAACCCGCATGTGGAGCATTCGTTTGTGTGGGATGCTCTACCAGCTTCATTTCAGTCCTAGGCACTCAAAGGGCACTAAGCATAGAGTGTGAAAACTGAGTTTCCTTGAGAGCTGCTTGGAAGCCTGATGGTGTGTGAAGTTAGTGAGCCAAATGGAGTTGTTCTCCCACAAGAACCACTCGACTGATCCTTCTTCAATATGCCCTTCACCAACATGCAGTGTTTCCTTGATTGAATTAGCTCTCACACCAATATTTGCGTCTAGAGCCTTTGCATTGAGGGCTATCTGAAAATGGCTGTGGCGCTGAAGTTGCCTGTGAATGTGGAGTTGGTGGCATGTGAAACCCGCATGTGGAGCATTCGTTTGTGTGGGATGTTCACCAAGCTTCATTTCAGTCCTAGGCACTCAAAGGGCACTAAGCATAGAGTGTGAAAACTGAGTTTCCTTGAGAGCTGCTTGGAAGCCTGATGGTGTGTGAAGTTAGTGAGCCAAATGGAGTTGTTCTCCCACAAGAACCACTCGGCTGATCCTTCTTCAATATGCCCTTCACCAACATGCAGTGTTTCCTTGATTGAATTAGCTCTCACACCAATATTTGCGTCTAGAGCCTTTGCATTGAGGGCTATCTGAAAATGGCTGTGGCGCTGAAGTTGCCTGTGAATGTGGAGTTGGTGGCATGTGAAACCCGCATGTGGAGCATTCGTTTGTGTGTAATGCTCTACCAGGTTCATTCCTAGATAATGCACTCAAAGGGCACTAAGCATAGAGTGTGAAAACTGAGTTTCCTTGAGAGCTGCTTGGAAGCCTGCTGGTGTGTGAAGTTAGTGAGCCAAATGGAGTTGTTCTCCCACAAGAACCAGTCAGCTGATCCTTCTTCAATATGCCCTTCACCAACATGCAGTGTTTCCTTGATTGTATTGGATCTCACACCAATATTTGCATCTAGAGCCTTTGCATTGAGGGCTATCTGAAAACGGCTGTGGCGCTGAAGTTGCCTGAGAATGTGGAGTTGGTGGCATGTGAAACCCGCATGTGGAGCATTCGTTTCTGTGGGATGCTCTACCAGGTTCATTCCTAGATAATGCACTCAAAGGGCACTAAGCATAGAGTGTGAAAACTGAGTTTCCTTGAGAGCTGCTTGGAAGCCTGATGGTGTGTGAAGTTAGTGAGCCAAATGGAGTTGTTCTCCCACAAGAACCACTCGGCTGATCCTTCTTCAATATGCCCTTCACCAACATGCAGTGTTTCCTTGATTGTATTGGCTCTCACACCAATATTTGCATCTAGAGCCTTTGCATTGAGAGCGATCTGAAAACGGCTGTGACGCTGAAGTTGCCTGTGAATGTGGAGTTGGTGGCATGTGAAACCTGCATGTGGAGCATTCGTTTGTTGGGATGCTCTACCAGGTTCATTCCTAGATAATGCACTCAAAGGGCACTAAGCATAGAGTGTGAAAACTGAGTTTCCTTGAGAGCTGCTTGGAAGCCTGATGGTGTGTGAAGTTAGTGAGCCCAATGGAGTTGTTCTCCCACAAGAACCACTCGGCTGATCCTTCTTCAATATGCCCTTCACCAACATGCAGTGTTTCCTTGATTGAATTAGCTCTCACACCAATATTTGCTCCTAGAGCCTTTGCATTGAGGGCTATCTGAAAATGGATGTGGCGCTGAAATTGCCTGAAAATGTGGAATTGGTGGCATGTGAAACCCGCATGTGGAGCATTCATTTGTTGGGATGCTCTACCAGGTTCATTCCTAGATAATGCACTCAAAGGGCACTAAGCATAGAGTGTGAAAACTGAGTTTCCTTGAGAGCTGCTTGGAAGCCTGATGGTGTGTGAAGTTAGTGAGCCAAATGGACTTGTTCTCCCACAAGAACCACTCGACTGATCCTTCTTCAATATGCCCTTCACCAACATGCAGTGTTTCCTTGATTGAATTAGCTCTCACACCAATATTTGCGTCTAGAGCCTTTGCATTGAGGGCTATCTGAAAATGGCTGTGGCGCTGAAGTTGCCTGAGAATGTGGAGTTGGTGGCATGTGAAACCCGCATGTGGAGCATTCGTTTGTGTGGGATGCTGTACCAGCTTCATTTCTGTCCTAGGCACTCAAAGGGCACTAAGCATAGAGTGTGAAAACTGAGTTTCCTTGAGAGCTGCTTGGAAGCCTGATGGTGTGTGAAGTTAGTGAGCCAAATGGAGTTGTTCTCCCACAAGAACCACTCGGCTGATTCTTCTTCAATATGCCCTTCACCAACATGCAGTGTTTCCTTGATTGAATTAGCTCTCACACCAATATTTGTGTCTGGATCCTTTGCATTGAGGGCTATCTGAAAACGGCTGTGGTGCTGAATTTGCCTGTGAATGTGGAGTTGGTGGCATGTGTAACCCGCATGTGGAGCATTCGTTTGTGTGGGATGCTCTTCCAGGTTCATTCCTAGATAATGCACTGAAAGGGCACTAAGCATAGAGTGTGAAAACTGAGTTTCCTTGAGAGCTGCTTGGAAGCCTGATGGTGTGTGAAGTTAGTGAGCCAAATGGAGTTGTTCTCCCACAAGAACCACTCGACTGATCCTTCTTCAATATGCCCTTCACCAACATGCAGTGTTTCTTTGATTGAAATAGCTCTCACACCAATATTTGCATCTAGAGCCTTTGCATTGATGGCTATCTGAAAACGGTTGTGGCGCTGAAGTTGCCTGTGAATGTGGAGTTGGTGGCATGTGAAACCCACATGTGGAGCATTCGTTTGTGTGGGATGCTCTACCAGATTCATTTCAGTTATAGGCCCTCAAAGGGCACTAAGCATAGAGTGTGAAAACTGAGTTTCCTTGAGAGCTGCTTTTAAGCCTGATGGTGTGTGAAGTTAGTGAGCCAAATGGAGTTGTTCTCCCACAAGAACCACTCGACTGATCCTTCTTCAATATGCCCTTCACCAACATGCAGTGTTTCCTTGATTGAATTAGCTCTCACACCAATATTTGCGTCTAGAGCCTTTGCATTGAGGGCTATCTGAAAACGGCTGTGGCGCTGAAGTTGCCTGTGAATGTGGAGTTGGTGGCATGTGAAACCCGCATGTGGAGCATTCGTTTGTGTGGGATGCTCTACCAGGTTCATTCCTAGATAATGCACTCAAAGGGCACTAAGCATAGAGTGTGAAAACTGAGTTTCCTTGAGAGCTGCTTGGAAGCCTGATGGTGTGTGAAGTTAGTGAGCCAAATGGAGTTGTTCTCCCACAAGAACCACTCGACTGATCCTTCTTCAATATGCCCTTCACCAACATGCAGTGTTTCTTTGATTGAAATAGCTCTCACACCAATATTTGCATCTAGAGCCTTTGCATTGAGGGCTATCTGAAAACGGCTGTAGCGCTGAAGTTGCCTGTGAATGTGGAGTTGGTGGCATGTGTAACCCACATGTGGAGCATTCGTTTGTGTGGGATGCTCTACCAGATTCATTTCAGTCCTAGGCACTCAAAGGGCACTAAGCATAGAGTGTGAAAACTGAGTTTCCTTGAGAGCTGCTTGGAAGCCTGATGGTGTGTGAAGTTAGTGAGCCAAATGGAGTTGTTCTCCCACAAGAACCACTCGACTGATCCTTCTTCAATATGCCCTTCACCAACATGCAGTGTTTCTTTGATTGAATTAGCTCTCACACCAATATTTGCGTCTAGAGCCTTTGCATTGAGGGCTATCTGAAAACGGATGTGGCGCTAAAGTTGCCTGAGAATGTGGAATTGGTGGCATGTGAAACCCGCATGTGGAGCATTCGTTTGTTGGGATGCTCTACCAGGTTCATTCCTAGATAATGCACTCAAAGGGCACTAAGCATAGAGTGTGAAAACTGAGTTTCCTTGAGAGCTGCTTGGAAGCCTGATGGTGTGTGAAGTTAGTGAGCCAAATGGACTTGTTCTCCCACAAGAACCACTCGACTGATCCTACTTCAATATGCCCTTCACCAACATGCAGTGTTTCCTTGATTGAATTAGCTCTCACACCAATATTTGCGTCTAGAGCCTTTGCATTGAGGGTTATCTGAAAACGGCTGTGGCGCTGAAGTTGCCTGTGAATGTGGAGTTGGTGGCATGTGAAACCCGCATGTGGAGCATTCGTTTCTGTGGGATGCTCTACCAGCTTCATTTCAGTCCTAGGCACTCAAAGGGCACTAAGCATAGAGTGTGAAAACTGAGTTTCCTTGAGAGCTGCTTGGAAGCCTGATGGTGTGTGAAGTTAGTGAGCCAAATGGAGTTGTTCTCCCACAAGAACCACTCGACTGATCCTTCTTCAATATGCCCTTCACCAACATGCAGTGTTTCCTTGATTGAATTAGCTCTCACACCAATATTTGCGTCTAGAGCCTTTGCATTGAGGGCTATCTGAAAACGGCTGTGGCGCTGAAGTTGCCTGAGAATGTGGAGTTGGTGGCATGTGAAACCCGCATGTGGAGCATTCGTTTGTGTGGGATGCTCTATCAGGTTCATTCCTAGATAATGCACTCAAAGGGCACTAAGCATAGTGTGGGAAAACTGAGTTTCCTTGAGAGCTGCTTGGAAGCCTGATGGTGTGTGAAGTTAGTGAGCCAAATGGAGTTGTTCTCCCACAAGAACCACTCGGCTGATCCTTCTTCAATATGCCCTTCACCAACATGCAGTGTTTCCTTGATTGAATTAGCTCTCACACCAATATTTGCATCTAGAGCCTTTGCATTGAGGGCTATCTGAAAACGGCTGTGGCGCTGAAGTTGCCTGTGAATGTGGAGTTGGTGGCATGTGAAACCCGCATGTGGAGCATTCGTTTGTGTGGGATGCTCTACCAAGTTCATTCCTAGATAATGCACTCAAAGGGCACTAAGCATAGAGTGTGAAAACTGAGTTTCCTTGAGAGCTGCTTGGAAGCCTGATGGTGTGTGAAGTTAGTGAGCCAAATGGAGTTGTTCTCCCACAAGAACCACTCACCTGATCCTTCTTCCATATGCCCTTCACCAACATGCAGTGTTTCCTTGATTGAATTAGCTCTCACACCAATATTTGCGTCTAGAGCCTTTGCATTGAGGGCTATCTGAAAACGGCTGTGGACCTGAAGTTGCCTGAGAATGTGGAGTTGATGGCATGTGAAACCCGCATGTGGAGCATTCGTTTGTGTGGGATGCTTTACCAGGTCCATTCCTAGCTAATGAACTCAAAGGGCACTAAGCATAGAGTGTGAAAACTGAGTTTCCTTGAGAGCTGCTTTTAAGCCTGATGGTGTGTGAAGTTAGTGAGCCAAATGGAGTTGTTCTCCCACAAGAACCACTCGGCTGATTCTTCTTCAATATGCCTTTCACCAACATGCAGTGTTTCCTTGATTGAATTAGCTCTCACACCAATATTTGCGTCTAGAGCCTTTGCATTGAGGGCTATCTGATAATGGCTGTGGCGCTGAAGTTGCCTGAGAATGTGGAGTTGATGGCATGTGAAACCCGCATGTGGAGCATTCGTTTGTGTGGGATGCTCTACCAGGTCCATTCCTAGCTAATGAACTCAAAGGGCACTAAGCATAGAGTGTGAAAACTGAGTTTCCTTGAGAGCTGCTTGGAATCCTGATGGTGTGTGAAGTTAGTGAGCCAAATGGAGTTGTTCTCCCACAAGAACCACTCGGCTGATCCTTCTTCAATATGCCCTTTACCACCTTGCAGTGTTTCCTTGATTGAATTAGCTCTCACACCAGTATTTGCGTCTAGATCCTTTGCATTGAGGGCTATCTGAAAACGGCTGCGGCGCTGAAGTTGCCTGAGAATGTGGAGTTGGTGGCATGTGAAACCCGCATGTGGAGCATTCGCTTCTGTTTTATGCTCACCAAGCTTCATTTCAGTCCTAGGCACTCAAAGGGCACTAAGCATAGAGTGTGAAAACTGAGTTTCCTTGAGAGCTGCTTGGAAGCCTGATGGTGTGTGAAGTTAGTGAGCCAAATGGAGTTGTTCTCCCACAAGAACCACTCGGCTGATCATTCTTCAATATGCCCTTCACCAACATGCAGTGTTTCCTTGATTGAATTAGCTCTCACAACAAAATTTGCGTCTAGAGCCTTTGCATTGAGGGCTATCTGAAAACGGCTGTGACGCTGAAGTTGCCTGTGAATGTGGAGTTGGTGGCATGTGAAACCCGCATGTAGAGCATTCGTTTGTGTGGGATGCTCTACCAGGTTCATTCCTAGATAATGCACTCAAAGGGCACTAAGCATAGAGTGTGAAAACTGAGTTTCCTTGAGAGCTGCCTGGAAGCCTGATGGTGTGTGAAGTTAGTGAGCCAAATGGAGTTGTTCTCCCACAAGAACCACTCAGCTGATCCTTCTTCAACATGCCCTTCACCAACATGCAGTGTTTCCTTGATTGAATTAGCTCTCACACCAATATTTGCATCTAGAGCCTTTGCATTGAGGGTTATCTGAAAATGGCTGTGGCGCTGAAGTTGCCTATGAATGTGGAGTTGGTGGCATGTGAAACCCGCATGTGGAGCATTTCTTCTGTTTTATGCTCACCAAGCTTCATTTCAGTCCTAGGCACTCAAAGGGCACTAAGCATAGAGTGTGAAAACTGAGTTTCCTTGAGAGCTGCTTGGAAGCCTGATGGTGTGTGAACTTAGTGAGCCAAATGGAGTTGTTCTCCCACAAGAACCACTCGGCTGATCCTTCTTCCATATGCCCTTCACCAACATGCAGTGTTTCCTTGATTGAATTAGCTCTCACACCAATATTTGCCTCTAGAGCCTTTGCATTGAGGGTTATCTGAAAACGGCTGTGGCGCTGAAGTTGCCTGAGAATGTGGAGTTGGTGGCATGTGAAACCCTCATGTGGAGCATTCGTTTGTGTGGGATGCTCTACCAGGTTCATTAGTAGATAATGCACTCAAAGGGCACTAAGCATAGAGTGTGAAAACTGAGTTTCCTTGAGAGCTGCTTGGAAGCCTGATGGTGTGTGAAGTTAGTGAGCCAAATGGAGTTGTTCTCCCACAAGAACCACTCGGCTGATCCTTCTTCAATATGCCCTTTACCAACTTGCAGTGTTTCCTTGATTGAATTAGCTCTCCCACCTGTATTTGCGTCTAGAGCCTTTGCATTGAGGGCTATCTGAAAACGGCTGTGGCGCTGAAGTTGCCTGTGAATGTGGAGTTGGTGGCATGTGAAACCCGCATGTGGAGCATTCGTTTGTGTGGGATGCTCTACCAGGTTCATTGCTAGATAATGCACTCAAATTGCACTAAGCATAGAGTGTGAAAACTGAGTTTCCTTGAGAGCTGCTTGGAAGCCTGATGGTGTGTGAAGTTAGTGAGCCAAATGGAGTTATTCTCCCACAAGAACCACTCGGCTGATCCTTCTTCAATATGCCCTTTACCAACATGCAGTGTTTCCTTGATTGAATTAGCTCTCACACCAATATTTGCGTCTAGAGCCTTTGCATTGAGGGCTATCTGAAAACGGCTGTGGCGCTGAAGTTGCCTGTGAATGTGGAGTTGGAGACATGTGAAACCCGCAAGTGGAGCATTCGTTTGTGTGGGATGCTCTAGCAGGTTCATTCCTAGATAATGCACTCAAAGGGCACTAAGCATAGAGTGTGAAAACTGAGTTTCCTTGAGAGCTGCTTGGAAGCCTGATGGTGTGTGAAGTTAGTGAGCCAAATGGAGTTGTTCTCCCACAAGAACCACTCGGCTGATCCTTCTTCAATATGCCCTTCACGAACATGCAGTGTTTCCTTGATTGAATTAGCTCTCACACCAATATTTGCGTCTAGAGCCTTTGCATTGAGGGCTATCTGAAAAACGGCTGTGGCGCTGAAGTTGCCTGAGAATGTGGAGTTGGTGGTATGTGACACCCGCATGTGGAGCATTCGCTTCTGTTTTATGCTCACCAAGCTTCATTTCAGTCCTAGGCACTCAAAGGGCACTAAGCATATAGTGTGAAAACTGAGTTTCCTTGAGAGCTGCTTGGAAGCCTGATGGTGTGTGAAGTTAGTGAGCCAAATGGAGTTGTTCTCCCACAAGAACCACTCGGCTGATCCTTCTTCAATATGCCCTTCACCAACATGCAGTGTTTCCTTGATTGAATTAGCTCTCACAACAAAATTTGCGTCTAGAGCCTTTGCATTGAGGGCTATCTGAAATCGGCTGTGGCGCTGAAGTTGCCTGAGAATGTGGAGTTGGTGGCATGTGAAACCCGCATGCGGAGCATTCGTTTTTGTGGGATGCTCACCAAGCTTCCTTTCAGTTCTTGGCACTCAAAGGGCACTAAGCATAGAGTGTGAAAACTGAGTTTCCTTGAGAGCTGCTTGGAAGCCTGATGGTGTGTGAAGTTAGTGAGCCAAATGGAGTTGTGTTCCCACAAGTACCACTCGGCTGATTCTTCTTCAATATGCCCTTCACCAACATGCAGTGTTTCCTTGATTGAATTAGCTCTCACACCAATATTTGCGTCTAGATCCTTTGCATTGAGGCTATCTGAAAACGGCTGTGGCGCTGAAGTTGCCTGAGAATGTGGAGTTGGTGGCATGTGAAACCCGCATGCGGAGCATTCGTTTGTGTGGGATGCTCACCAAGCTTCATTTCAGTCCTAGGCACTCAAAGGGCCTTAAGCATAGAGTGTGAAAATTGAGTTTCCTTGAGAGCTGCTTGGAAGCCTGATGGTGTGTGAAGTTAGTGAGCCAAATGGAGTTGTTCTCCCACAAGAACCACTCGGCTGATCCTTCTTCAATATGCCCTTCACCAACATGCAGTGTTTCCTTGATTGAATTAGCTCTCAAACCAATATTTGCGTCTAGAGCCTTTGCATTGAGGGCTATCTGAAAACGGCTAGGACGCTGAAGTTGTCTGTGAATGTGGAGTTGTTGGCATGTGAAACCCGCATGTGGAGCATTCGTTTGTGTGGGATGCTCTACCAGGTTCATTCCTAGATAATGCACTCAAAGGGCACTAAGCATAGAGTGTGAAAACTGAGTTTCCTTGAGAGCTGCTTGGAAGCCTGATGGTGTGTGAAGTTAGTGAGCCAAATGGAGTTGTTCTCCCACAAGAACCACTCGGCTGATCCTTCTTCAATATGCCCTTCACCAACATGCAGTGTTTCCTTGATTGAATTAGCTCTCACACCAATATTTGTGCCTAGAGCCTTTGCATTGAGGGTTATCTGAAAATGGCTGTGGCGCTGAAGTTGCCTGTGAATGTGGAGTTGGTGGCATGTGAAACCCGCATGTGGAGCATTCGCTTCTGTTTTATGCTCACCAAGCTTCATTTCAGTCCTAGGCACTCAAAGGGCACTAAGCATAGAGTGTGAAAACTGAGTTTCCTTGAGAGCTGCTTGGAAGCCTGATGGTGTGTGAAGTTAGTGAGCCAAATGGAGTTGTTCTCCCACAAGAACCACTCGGCTGATCCTTCTTCAATATGCCCTTCACCAACATGCAGTGTTTCCTTGATTGTATTAGCTCTCACGCCATTATTTAAATCTAGAGCCTTTGCATTGAGGGTTATCCGAAAATGGCTGTGACGCTGAAGTAGCCTGTGAATGTGGTATTGGTGGCATGTGAAACCCGCATGTGGAGCATTCGTTTGTGTGGGATGCTCTACCAGGTTCATTCCTAGATAATGCACTCAAAGGGCACTAAGCATAGAGTGTGAAAACTGAGTTTCCTTGAGAGCTGCTTGGAAGCCTGATGGTGTGTGAAGCTAGTGAGCCAAATGCAGTTGTTCTCCCACAAGAACCACTCGGCTGATCCTTCTTCAATATGCCCTTCACCAACATGCAGTGTTTCCTTGATTGTATTAGCTCTCACGCCATTATTTAAATCTAGAGCCTTTGCATTGAGGGTTATCCGAAAATGGCTGTGACGCTGAAGTAGCCTGTGAATGTGGTATTGGTGGCATGTGAAACCCGCATGTGGAGCATTCGTTTGTGTGGGATGCTCTACCAGATTCATTCCTAGATAATGCACTCAAAGGGCACTAAGCATAGAGTGTGAAAACTGAGTTTCCTTGAGAGCTGCTTGGAAGCCTGATGGTGTGTGAAGTTAGTGAGCCAAATGGAGTTGTTATCCCACAAGAACCACTCGGCTGATCCTTCTTCAATATGCCCTTCACCAACATGCAGTGTTTCCTTGATTGAATTAGCTCTCACACCAATATTTGCGTCTAGAGCCTTTGCATTGAGGGCTATCTGAAAACGGCTGTGGCGCTGAAGTTGCCTGTGAATGTGGAGTTGGTGGCATGTGAAACCCGCATGTGGAGCATTCGTTTGTGTGGGATGCTCACCAAGCTTCATTTCAGTCCTAGGCACTCAAAGGGCACTAAGCATAGAGTGTGAAAACTGAGTTTCCTTGAGAGCTGCTTGGAAGCCTAATGGTGTGTGAAGTTAGTGAGCCAAATGGAGTTGTTCTCCCACAAGAACCACTCGGCTGATCCTTCTTCAACATGCCCTTCACCAACATGCAGTGTTTCCTTGATTGAATTAGCTCTCAAACAAATATTTGCGTCTAGATCCTTTGCATTGAGGGCTATCTGAAAACGGCTGTGGCGCTGAAGTTGCCTGTGAATGTGGAGTTGGTGGCATGTGAAAGCCGGATGTGGAGCATTGGTTTGTGTGGGATGCTCACCAAGTTTATTCCTAGATAATGCACTCAAAGTGCACTAAGCATAGAGTGTGAAAACTGAGTTTCCTTGAGAGCTGCTTGGAAGCCTGATGGTGTGTGAAGTTAGTGAGCCAAATGGAGTTGTTCTCCCACAAGAACCATTCGGCTGATCCTTCTTCAATATGCCCTTCACCAACATGCAGTGTTTCCTTGATTGAATTAGCTCTCACACCAATATTTGCATCTAGAGCCTTTGCATTGAGGGCTATCTGAAAACGGCTGTGGCGCTGAAGTTGCCTGAGAATGTGGAGTTGGTGGCATGTGAAACCCGCATGTGGAGCATTCGTTTGTGTGGGATGCTCACCAAGCTTCATTTCAGTCCTAGGCACTCAAAGGGCACTAAGCATAGAGTGTGAAAACTGGGTTTCCTTGAGAGCTGCTTGGAAGCCTGATGGTGTGTGAAGTTAGTGAGCCAAATGGAGTTGTGTTCCCACAAGAACCACTCGGCTGATCCTTCTTCAATATGCCCTTCACCAACATGCATTGTTTCCTTGATTAAATTAGCTCTCAAACAAATATTTGCGTCTAGAGCCTTTGCATTGAGGGCTATCTGAAAACGGCTGTGGCGCTGAAATTGCCTGTGAATGTGGAGTTGGTGGCATGTGAAAGCCGCAAGTGGAGCATTCGTTTGTGTGGGATGCTCACCAAGTTTATTCCTAGATAATGCACTCAAAGTGCACTAACCATAGAGTGTGAAAACTGAGTTTCCTTGAGAGCTGCTTGGAAGCCTGATGGTGTGTGAAGTTAGTGAGCCAAATGGAGTTGTTCTCCAACAAGAACCACTCAGCTGATTCTTCTTCAATATGCCCTTCACCAACATGCAGTGTTTCTTTGATTGAATTAGCTCTCACACCAATATTTGCGTCTCCAGCCTTTGCATTGAGGGCTATCTGAAAATGGCTGTGACGCTGAAGTTTGCTGTGAATGTGGAGTTGGTGGCATGTGAAACCCGCATATGGAGCATTCGTTTGTGTGGGATGCTCTACCAGGTCATTCCTAGATAATGCACTCAAAGGGCACTAAGCATAGAGTGTGAAAACTGAGTTTCCTTGAGAGCTGCTTGGAAGCCTGATGGTGTGTGAACTTAGAGAGCCAAATGGAGTTGTTCTCCCACAAGAACCACTCGGCTGATCCTTCTTCAATATGCCCTTCACCAACATGCAGTGTTTCCTTCATTGAATTAGCTCTCACACCAACATTTGCGTCTAGAGCCTTTGCATTGAGAGCTATCTGATAATGGCTGTGGCGCTGAAGTTGCCTGAGAATGTGGAGTTGGTGGCATGTGAAACCCGCATGTGGAGCATTCGCTTCTGTGAGATGCTCACCAAGCTTCATTTCAGTCCTAGGCACTCAAAGGGCACTAAGCATAGAGTGTGAAAACTGAGTTTCCTTGAGAGCTGCTTGGAAGCCTGATGGTGTGTGAAGTTAGTGAGCCAATGGAGTTGTTCTCCCACAAGAACCACTCGGCTGATCCTTCTTCAATATGCCCTTCACCAACTTGCAGTGTTTCCTTGATTGAATTAGTTCTCACACCAATATTTGCGTTTAGAGCC
Organism: Ochotona princeps; assembly: GCF_030435755.1. NCBI lineage: Eukaryota > Metazoa > Chordata > Mammalia > Lagomorpha > Ochotonidae > Ochotona > Ochotona princeps. Next base: position 31,482 of record NW_026699848.1, on the reverse strand, counting down.
TTTGCATTGAGGGCTATCTGAAAACGGCTGTGACGCTGAAGTTGCCTGTGAATGTGGAGTTGGTGGCATGTGAAACCCGCATGTGGAGCATTCGTTTGTGTGGGATGCTCTACCAGCTTCATTTCAGTCCTAGGCACTCAAAGGGCACTAAGCATAGAGTGAGAAAACTGAGTTTCCTTGAGAGCTGCTTGGAATCCTGATGGTGTGTGAAGTTAGTGAGCCAAATGGACTTTTTCTCCCACAAGAACCACTCGGCTGATTATTCTTCAATATGCCCTTCACCAACATGCAGTGTTTCCTTGATTGAATTAGCTCTCACACCAATATTTGCGTCTAGAGCCTTTGCATTGAGGGCTATCTGAAAACGGCTGTGACGCTGAAGTTGCCTGTGAATGTGGAGTTGGTGGCATGTGAAACCCGCATGTGGAGCATTCGTTTGTGTGGGATGCTCTACCAGCTTCATTTCAGTCCTAGGCACTCAAAGGGCACTAAGCATAGAGTGTGTAAACTGAGTTTCCTTGAGAGCTGCTTGGAAGCCTGATGGTGTGTGAAGTTAGTGAGCCAAATGGAGTTGTTCTCCCACAAGAACCACTCAGCTGATCCTTCTTCAATATGCCCTACACCAACATGCAGTGTTTCCTTGATTGAATTAGCTCTCACACCAATATTTGCGTCTAGAGCCTTTGCATTGAGGGCTATCTGAAAATGGCTGTGGCGCTGAAGTTGCCTGTGAATGTGGAGTTGGTGGCATGTGAAGCCCGCATGTGGAGCATTCGTTTGTGTGGGATGCTCTACCAGCTTCATTCCTAGATAATGCACTCAAAGGGCACTAAGCATAGAGTGTGAAAACTGAGTTTCCTTGAGAGCTGCTTGGAAGCCTGATGGTGTGTGAAGTTAGTGAGCCAAATGTAGTTGTGTTCCCACAAGATCCACTCGGCTGATCCTTCTTCAATATGCCCTTCACCAACATGCAGTGTTTCCTTGATTGAATTAGCTCTCACACCAATATTTGCGTCTAGAGCCTTTGCATTGAGGGCTATCTGAAAACGGCTGTGGCGCTGAAGTTGCCTGTGAATGTGGAGTTGGTGGCATGTGACACCCGCAAGTGGAGCATTCGTTTGTGTGGGATGCTCACCAAACTTCATTTCAGTCCTAGGCACTCAAAGGACACTAAGCATAGAGTGTGAAAACTGAGTTTCCTTGAGAGCTGCTTGGAAGCCTGATGGTGTGTGAAGTTAGTGAGCCAAATGGAGTTGTTCTCCCACAAGAACCACTCGGCTGATCCTTCCTCAATATGCCCTTCACCAACATGCAGTGTTTCCTTGATTGAATTAGCTCTCACACCAATATTTGCGTCTAGAGCCTTTGCATTGAGGGCTATCTGAAAACGGCTGTGACGCTGAAGTTGCCTGTGAATGTGGAGTTGGTGGCATGTGAAACCCGCATGTGGAGCATTCGTTTGTGTGGGATGCTCTACCAGGTTCATTCCTAGATAATGCACTGAAAGGGCACTAAGCATAGAGTGTGAAAACTGAGTTTCCTTGAGAGCTGCTTGGAAGCCTGATGGTGTGTGATGTTAGTGAGCCAAATGGACTTGTTCTCCCACAAGAACCACTCGGCTGATCCTTCCTCAATATTCCCTTCACCAACATGCAGTGTTTCCTTGATTGAATTAGCTCTCACACCAATATTTGCGTCTAGAGCCTTTGCATTGAAGGCTATCTGAAAACGGCTGTGACGCTGAAGTTGCCGGAGAATGTGGAGTTGGTGGCATGTGAAACCCGCATGTGGAGCATTCGTTTGTGTGGGATGCTCACCAAGCTTCATTTCAGTCCTAGGCACTCAAAGGACACTAAGCATAGAGTGTGAAAACTGAGTTTCCTTGAGAGCTGCTTGGAAGCCTGATGGTGTGTGAAGTTAGTGAGCCAAATGGAGTTGTTCTCCCACAAGAACCACTCGGCTGATCCTTCTTCAATATGCCCTTCACCAACATGCAGTGTTTCCTTGATTGAATTAGCTCTCACACCAATATTTGCGTCTAGAGCCTTTGCATTGAGGGCTATCTGAAAACGGCTGTGACGCTGAAGTTGCCTGAGAATGTGGAGTTGGTGGCATGTGAAACCCGCATGTGGAGCATTCGTTTGTGTGGGATGCTCTACCAGGTTCATTCCTAGATAATGCACTTAAAGGGCACTAAGCATAGAGTGTGAAAACTGAGTTTCCTTGAGAGCTGCTTGGAAGCCTGATGGTGTGTGAAGTTAGTGAGCCAAATGGACTTGTTCTCCCACAAGAACCACTCGGCTGATCCTTCTTCAATATGCCCTTCACCAACATGCAGTGTTTCCTTGATTGAATTAGCTCTCACACCAATATTTGCGCCTAGAGCCTTTGCATTGAGGGATATCTGAAAACGGCTGTGGCGCTGAAGTTGCCTGTGAATGTGGAGTTGGTGGCATGTGAAACCCGCATGTGGAGCATTCGTTTGTGTGGGATGCTCTACCAGCTTCATTTCAGTCCTAGGCACTCAAAGGGCACTAAGCATAGAGTGTGTAAACTGAGTTTCCTTGAGAGCTGCTTGGAAGCCTGATGGTGTGTGAAGTTAGTGAGCCAAATGGAGTTGTTCTCCCACAAGAACCACTCAGCTGATCCTTCTTCAATATGCCCTTCACCAACATGCAGTGTTTCCTTGATTGAATTAGCTCTCACAACAAAATTTGCGTCTAGAGCCTTTGCATTGAGGGCTATATGAAAACGGCTGTGGCGCTGAAGTTGCCTGAGAATGTGGAGTTGGTGGCATGTGAAAACCGCTTGCGGAGCATTCGTTTTTGTGGGATGCTCACCAAGCTTCCTTTCAGTCCTTGGCGCTCAAAGGGCACTAAGCATAGAGTGTGAAAACTGAGTTTCCTTGAGAGCTGCTTGGAAGCCTGATGGTGTGTGAAGTTAGTGAGCCAAATGGAGTTGTTCTCCCACAAGAACCACTCGGCTGATCCTTCTTCAATATGCCCTTCACCAACATGCAGTGTTTCCTTGATTGAATTAGCTCTCACACCAATATTTGTGTCTAGATCCTTTGCATTGAGGGCTATCTGAAAATGGCTGTGGCGCTGAAGTTGTCTGTGAATGTGGAGTTGGTGGCATGTGAAAGCCGCATGTGGAGCATTCGTTTGTGTGGGATGCTGTACCAGGTTCATTCCTAGATAATGCACTCAAAGGGCACTAAGCATAGAGTGTGAAAACTGAGTTTCCTTGAGAGCTGCTTGGAAGCCTGATGGTGTGTGAAGTTAGTGAGCCAAATGGAGTTGTTCTCCCACAAGAACCACTCGGCTGATCCTTCCTCAATATGCCCGTCACCAACATGCAGTGTTTCCTTGATTGAATTAGCTCTCACACCAATATTTGCATCTAGAGCCTTTGCATTGAGGGTTATCTGAAAATGGCTGTGGCGCTGAAGTTGCCTGTGAATGTGGAGTTGGTGGCATGTGAAACCCGCATGTGGAGCATTCGCTTCTGTTTTATGCTCACCAAGCTTCATTTCAGTCCTAGGCACTCAAAGGGCACTAAGCATAGAGTGTGAAAACTGAGTTTCCTTGAGAGCTGCTTGGAAGCCTGATGGTGTGTGAAGTTAGTGAGCCAAATGGAGTTGTTCTCCCACAAGAACCACTCGGCTGATCCTTCTTCAATATGCCCTTCACCAACATGCAGTGTTTCCTTGATTGAATTAGCTCTCACAACAAAATTTGCGTCTAGAGCCTTTGCATTGAGGGCTATCTGAAAACGGCTGTGGCGCTGAAGTTGCCTGAGAATGTGGAGTTGGTGGCATGTGAAAACCGCTTGCGGAGCATTCGTTTGTGTGGGATGCTCACCAAGCTTGCTTTCAGTCCTTGGCACTCAAAGGGCACTAAGCATAGAGTGTGAAAACTGAGTTTCCTTGAGAGCTGCTTGGAAGCCTGATGGTGTGTGAAGTTAGTGAGCCCAATGGAGTTGTTCTCCCACAAGAAACACTCGGCTGATCCTTCTTCAATATGCCCTTCACCAACATGCAGTGTTTCCTTGATTGAATTAGCTCTCACACCAATATTTGCGTCTAGAGCCTTTGCATTGAGGGCTATCTGAAAACGGCTGTGGCGCTGAAGTTGCCTGAGAATGTGGAGTTGGTGGCATGTGAAACCCGCATGTGGAGCATTCGTTTGTGTGGGATGCCCTACCAGGTTCATTCCTAGATAATGCACTTAAAGGGCACTAAGCATAGAGTGTGAAAACTGAGTTTCCTTGAGAGCTGCTTGGAAGCCTGATGGTGTGTGAAGTTAGTGAGCCAAATGGACTTGTTCTCCCACAAGAACCACTCGGCTGATCCTTCTTCAATATGCCCTTCACCAACATGCAGTGTTTCCTTGATTGAATTAGCTCTCACACCAATATTTGCGTCTAGAGCCTTTGCATTGAGGGCTATCTGAAAACGGCTGTGGCGCTGAAGTTGCCTGTGAATGTGGAGTTGGTGGCATGTGAAACCCGCATGTGGAGCATTCGTTTGGGTGGGATGCTCTACCAGCTTCATTTCAATCCTAGGCACTCAAAGGGCACTAAGCATAGAGTGAGAAAACTGAGTTTCCTTGAGAGCTGCTTGGAAGCCTGATGGTGTGTGAAGTTAGTGAGCCAAATGGACTTTTTCTCCCACAAGAACCACTCGGCTGATCCTTCTTCAATATGCCCTTCACCAACATGCAGTGTTTCCTTGATTGAATTAGCTCTCACACCAATATTTGCGTCTAGAGCCTTTGCATTGAGAGCTATCTGAAAACGGCTGTGGCGCTGAAGTTGCCTGTGAATGTGGAGTTGGTGGCATGTGAAACCCGTATGTGGAGCATTCGTTTGTGTGGGATGCTCTACCAGGTTCATTCCTAGATAATGCACTCAAAGGGCACTAAGCATAGAGTGTGTAAACTGAGTTTCCTTGTGAGCTGCTTGGAAGCCTGATGGTGTGTGAAGTTAAGTGAGCCAAATGGACTTGTTCTCCCACAAGAACCACTCAGCTGATCCTTCTTCAATATGCCCTTCACCAACATGCAGTGTTTCCTTGATTGGATTAGCTCTCACACCAATATTTGCGCCTAGAGCCTTTGCATTGAGGGATATCTGAAAACGGCTGTGGCGCTGAAGTTGCCTGTGAATGTGGAGTTGGTGGCATGTGAAACCCGCATGTGGAGCATTCGTTTGTGTGGGATGCTCTACCAGGTTCATTCCTAGATAATGCACTCAAAGGGCACTAAGCATAGAGTGTGAAAACTGAGTTTCCTTGAGAGCTGCTTGGAAGCCTGATGGTGTGTGAAGTTAGTGAGCCAAATGGAGTTGTTCTCCCACAAGAACCACTCAGCTGATCCTTCTTCAATATGCCCTTCACCAACATGCAGTGTTTCCTTGATTGAATTAGCTCTCACAACAAAATTTGCGTCTAGAGTCTTTGCATTCAGGGCTATCTGAAAACGGCTGTGGCGCTGAAGTTGCCTGAGAATGTGGAGTTGAAAACCGCTTGCGGAGCATTCGTTTTTGTGGGATGCTCACCAAGCTTCCTTTCAGTCCTTGGCACTCAAAGGGCACTAAGCATAGAGTGTGAAAACTGAGTTTCCTTGATAGCTGCTTGGAAGCCTGATGGTGTGTGAAGTTAGTGAGCCAAATGGAGTTGTTCTCCCACAAGAACCACTCAGCTGATCCTTCTTCAATATGCCCTTCACCAACATGCAGTGTTTCCTTGATTGAATTAGCTCTCACAACAAAATTTGCGTCTAGAGTCTTTGCATTCAGGGCTATCTGAAAACGGCTGTGGCGCTGAAGTTGCCTGAGAATGTGGAGTTGGTGGCATGTGAAAACCGCTTGCGGAGCATTCGTTTTTGTGGGATGCTCACCAAGCTTCCTTTCAGTCCTTGGCACTCAAAGGGCACTAAGCATAGAGTGTGAAAAACTGAGTTTCCTTGAGAGCTGCTTGGAAGCCTGATGGTGTGTGAAGTTAGTGAGCCAAATGGAGTTGTTCTCCCACAAGAACCACTCGGCTGATCCTTCTTCAACATGCCCGTCACCAACATGCAGTGTTTCCTTGATTGAATTAGCTCTCACACCAATATTTGCATCTAGAGCCTTTGCATTGAGGGTTATCTGAAAATGGGCTGTGGCGCTGAAGTGCCTGTGAATGTGGAGTTGGTGGCATGTGAAAACCCGCATGTGGAGCATTCGCTTCTGTTTTATGCTCACCAAGCTTCATTTCAGTCCTAGGCACTCAAAGGGCACTAAGCATAGAGTGTGAAAACTGAGTTTCCTTGAGAGCTGCTTGGAAGCCTGATGGTGTGTGAAGTTAGTGAGCCAAATGGAGTTGTTCTCCCCACAAGAACCACTCGGCTGATCCCTTCTTCAATATGCCCTTCACCAACATGCAGTGTTTCCTTGATTGAATTAGCTCTCACAACAAAATTTGCGTCTAGAGCCTTTGCATTGAGGGCTATCTGAAAACGGCTGTGGCGCTGAAGTTGCCTGAGAATGTGGAGTTGGTGGCATGTGAAAACCGCTTGCGGAGCATTCGTTTTTGTGGGATGCTCACCAAGCTTGCTTTCAGTCCTTGGCACTCAAAGGGAACTAAGCATAGAGTGTGAAAACTGAGTTTCCTTGAGAGCTGCTTGGAAGCCTGATGGTGTGTGAAGTTAGTGAGCCCAATGGAGTTGTTCTCCCCACAAGAAACACTCGGCTGATCCTTCTTCAATATGCCCTAAACCAACATGCAGTGTTTCCCTTGATTGAATTAGCTCTCACACCAATATTTGTGTCTAGAGCCTTTGCATTGAGGGCTATCTGAAAACGGCTGTGACGCTGACGTTTGCTGTTAATGTGAAGTTGGTGGCATGTGAAACCCGCATGTGGAGCATTCGTTTGTGTGGGATGCTCTACCAAGTTCATTCCTAAATAATGCACTCAAAGGGCACTAACACAGAGTGTGAAAACTGAGTTTCCTTGAGAGTTGCTTGAAAGCCTGATGGTGTGTGAATTTAGTGAGCCAAATGGAGTTGTTCTCCCACAAGAACCACTCGGCTGATCCTTCTTCAATATGCCCTTCACCAACATGCAGTGTTTCCTTGATTGAATTAGCTCTCACACCAGTATTTGCGTGTAGAGCCTTTGCATTGAGGGCTATCTGAAAACGGCTGTGGCGCTGAAGTTGCCCTGTGAATGTGGAGTTGGTGGCATGTGAAACCCGCAAGTGGAGCATTCGTTTGTGTGGGATGCTCTACCAGCTTTATTTCAGTCCTAGGCACTCAAAGGGCACTAAGCATAGAGTGTGAAAACTGAGTTTCCCTTGAGAGCTGCTTGGAAGCCTGATGGTGTGTGAAGTTAGTGAGCCAAATGGACTTTTTCTCCCACAAGAACCACTCGGCTGATCCTTCTTCAATATGCCCTTTACCAACTTGCAGTGTTTCCTTGATTGAATTAGCTCTCACACCAATATTTGCGTCTAGAGCCTTTGCATTGAGGGCTATCTGAAAACGGCTGTGGCGCTGAAGTTGCCTGAGAATGTGGAGTTGGTGGCATGTGAAACCCGCATGTGGAGCATTCGTTTGTGTGGGATGCTCTACCAGGTTCATTCCTAGATAATGCACTCAAAGGGCACTAAGCATAGAGTGTGAAAACTGAGTTTCCTTGAGAGCTGCTTGGAAGCCTGATGGTGTGTGAAGCTAGTGAGCCAAATGCAGTTGTTCTCCCACAAGAACCACTCGGCTGATCCTTCTTCAATATGCCCTTCACCAACATGCAGTGTTTCCTTGATTGTATTAGCTCTCACGCCATTATTTAAATCTAGAGCCTTTGCATTGAGGGTTATCCGAAAATGGCTGTGACGCTGAAGTAGCCTGTGAATGTGGTATTGGTGGCATGTGAAACCCGCATGTGGAGCATTCGTTTGTGTGGGATGCTCTACCAGCTTCATTTCATTCCTACATAATGCACTCAAAGGGCACTAAGCATAGAGTGTGAAAACTGAGTTTCCTTGAGAGCTGCTTGGAAGCCTGATGGTGTGTGAAGTTAGTGAGCCAAATGGAGTTGTTCTCCCACAAGAACCACTCGGCTGATCCTTCTTCAATATGCCCCTTCACCAACATGCAGTGTTTCCTTGATTGAATTAGCTCTCACACCAATATTTGCGTCTAGAGCCTTTGCATTGAGGGCTATCTGAAAACGGCTGTGGCGCTGAAGTTGCCTGTGAATGTGGAGTTGGTGGCATGTGAAACCCGCATGTGGAGCATTCGTTTGTGTGGGATGCTCTACCAGGTTCATTCCTAGATAATGCACTTAAAGGGCACTAAGCATAGAGTGTGAAAACTGAGTTTCCTTGAGAGCTGCTTGGAAGCCTGATGGTGTGTGAAGTTAGTGAGCCAAATGGAGTTGTTCTCCCACAAGAACCACTCAGCTGATTCTTCTTCAATATGCCCTTCACCAACATGCAGTGTTTCCTTGATTGAATTAGCTCTCACACCAATATTTGCATCTAGAGCCTTTGCATTGAGGGCTACTGAAAACAGCTGTGGCGCTGAAGTTGCCTGAGAATGTGGAGTTGGTGGCATGTGAAACCCGCATGTGGAGCATTCGTTTGTGTGGGATGCTCCTACCAGGTTCATTCCTAGATAATGCACTCAAAGGGCACTAAGCATAGAGTGTGAAAACTGAGTTTCCTTGAGAGCTGCTTGGAAGCCTGATGCGTGTGTGAAGTTAGTGAGCCAAATGGAGTTGTTCTCCCACAAGAACCACTCGGCTGATCCTTCCTCAATATGCCCTTCACCAACATGCAGTGTTTCCTTGATTGAATTAGCTCTCACACCAATATTTGCGTCTAGAGCCTTTGCATTGAGGGCTATCTGAAAACGGCTGTGGCGCTGAAGTTGCCTGAGAATGTGGAGTTGGTGGCATGTGAAACCCGCATGTGGAGCATTTGCTTCTTGTTTATGCTCACCAAGCTTCATTTCAGTCCTAGGCACTGAAAGGGCACTAAGCATAGAGTGTGAAAACTGAGTTTCCTTGAGAGCTGCTTGGAAGCCTGATGGTGTGTGAAGTTAGTGAGCCAAATGGAGTTGTTCTCCCACAAGAACCCATTCGTCTGATCCTTCTTCAATATGCCCTTCACCAACATGCAGTGTTTCCTTGATTGAATTAGCTCTCACACCAATATTTGCGTCTAGAGCCTTTGCATTGAGGGCTATCTGAAAACGGCTGTGGCGCTGAAGTTGCCTGAGAATGTGGAGTTGATGGCATGTGAAACCCACATGCGGAGCATTCGTTTGTGTGGGATGCTCACCAAGCTTCATTTCAGTCCTAGGCACTCAAAGGGCACTAAGCATAGAGTGTGAAAACTGAGTTTCCTTGAGACCTGCATGGAAGCCTGATGGTGTGTGAAGTTAGTGAGCCAAATGGAGTTGTGTTCCCACAAGAACCATTCGGCTGATCCTTCTTCAATATGCCCTTCACCAACATGCAGTGTTTCCTTGATTGAATTAGCTCTCAAACAAATATTTGCGTCTAGAGCCTTTGCATTGAGGGCTATCTGAAAACGGCTGTGGCGCTGAAGTTGCCTGTGAATGTGGAGTTGGTGGCATGTGAAACCCGCATGTGGAGCATTCGTTTGTGTGGGATGCTCACCAAGTTTATTCCTAGATAATGCACTCAAAGTGCACTAACCATAGAGTGTGAAAACTGAGTTTCCTTTAGAGCTGCTTGGAAGCCTGATGGTGTGTGAAGTTAGTGAGCCAAATGGAGTTGTTCTCCCACAAGAACCACTCGGCTGATTATTCTTCAATATGCCCTTCACCAACATGCAGTGTTTCCTTGATTGAATTAGCTCTCACACCAATATTTGCGTCTAGAGCCTTTGCATTGAGAGCTATCTGAAAACGGCTGTGGCGCTGAAGTTGCCTGTGAATGTGGAGTTGGTGGCATGTGAAATGCGCAAGTGGAGCATTCGTTTGTGTGGGATGCTCTACCAGCTTTATTTCAGTCCTAGGCACTCAAAGGGCACTAAGCATAGAGTGAGAAAACTGAGTTTCCTTGAGAGCTGCTTGGAAGCCTGATGGTGTGTGATGTTAGTGAGCCAAATGGACTTGTTCTCCCACAAGAACCACTCGGCTGATCCTTCTTCAATATGCCCTTCACCAACATGCAGTGTTTCCTTGATTGAATTAGCTCTCACACCAATATTTGCGTCTAGAGCCTTTGCATTGAGAGCTATCTGAAAACGGCTGTGGCGCTGAAGTTGCCTGTGAATGTGGAGTTGGTGGCATGTGAAACCCGTATGTGGAGCATTCGTTTGTGTGGGATGCTCTACCAGGTTCATTCCTAGATAATGCACTTAGAGGGCACTAAGCATAGAGTGTGTAAACTGAGTTTCCTTGAGAGCTGCTTGGAAGCCTGATGGTGTGTGAAGTTAGTGAGCCAAATGGAGTTGTTCTCCCACAAGAACCACTCGGCTGATCCTTCTTCAATATGCCCTTCACCAACATGCAGTGTTTCCTTGATTGAATTAGCTCTCACACCAATATTTGCGTCTAGAGCCTTTGCATTGAGGGCTATCTGAAAACGGTTGTGGCGCTGAAGTTGCCTGTGAATGTGGAGTTGGTGGCATGTGAAACCCGCATGTGGAGCATTCGTTTGTGTGGGATGCTCTACCAGGTTCATTCCAAGATAATGCACACAAAGGGCTCTAAGCATAGAGTGTGAAAACTGAGTTTTCTTGAGAGCTGCTTGGAAGCCTGATGGTGTGTGAAGTTAGTGAGCCAAATGGAGTTGTTCTCCCACAAGAACCACTCGGCTGATCCTTCTTCAATATGCCCTTCACCAACATGCAGTGTTTCCTTGATTGAATTAGCTCTCACACCAATATTTGCGTCTAGAGCCTTTGCATTGAGGGCTATCTGAAAACGGCTGTGGCGCTGAAGTTGCCTGTGAATGTGGAGTTGGTGGCATGTGAAACCCGCACGTGGAGCATTCGTTTGTGTGGGATGCTCACCAAGCTTCATTTCAGTCCTAGGCACTCAAAGGGCACTAAGCATAGAGTGTGAAAACTGAGTTTCCTTGAGAGCTGCTTGGAAGCCTGATGGTGTGTGAAGTTAGTGAGCCAAATGGAGTTGTTCTCCCACAAGAACCACTCGGCTGATCCTTCCTCAATATGCCCTTCACCAACATGCAGTGTTTCCTTGATTGAATTAGCTCTCACACCAATATTTGTGTCTAGATCCTTTGCATTGAGGGCTATCTGAAAACGGCTGTGGCGCTGAAGTTGTCTGTGAATGTGGAGTTGGTGGCATGTGAAAGCCGCATGTGGAGCATTCGTTTGTGTGGGATGCTCTACCAGGTTCATTCCTAGATAATGCACTCAAAGGGCACTAAGCATAGAGTGTGAAAACTGAGTTTCCTTGAGAGCTGCTTGGAAGCCTGATGGTGTGTGAAGTTAGTGAGCCAAATGGAGTTGTTCTCCCACAAGAACCACTCGGCTGATCCTTCTTCAACATGCCCGTCACCAACATGCAGTGTTTCCTTGATTGAATTAGCTCTCACACCAATATTTGCATCTAGAGCCTTTGCATTGAGGGTTATCTGAAAATGGCTGTGGCGCTGAAGTTGCCTGTGAATGTGGAGTTGGTGGCATGTGAAACCCGCATGTGGAGCATTCGCTTCTGTTTTATGCTCACCAAGCTTCATTTCAGTCCTAGGCACTCAAAGGGCACTAAGCATAGAGTGTGAAAACTGAGTTTCCTTGAGAGCTGCTTGGAAGCCTGATGGTGTGTGAAGTTAGTGAGCCAAATGGAGTTGTTCTCCCACAAGAACCACTCGGCTGATCCTTCTTCAATATGCCCTTCACCAACATGCAGTGTTTCCTTGATTGAATTAGCTCTCACAACAAAATTTGCGTCTAGAGCCTTTGCATTGAGGGCTATCTGAAAACGGCTGTGGCGCTGAAGTTGCCTGAGAATGTGGAGTTGGTGGCATGTGAAAACCGCTTGCGGAGCATTCGTTTTTGTGGGATGCTCACCAAGCTTGCTTTCAGTCCTTGGCACTCAAAGGGCACTAAGCATAGAGTGTGAAAACTGAGTTTCCTTGAGAGCTGCTTGGAAGCCTGATGGTGTGTGAAGTTAGTGAGTCCAATGGAGTTGTTCTCCCACAAGAAACACTCGGCTGATCCTTCTTCAATATGCCCTAAACCAACATGCAGTGTTTCCTTGATTGAATTAGCTCTCACACCAATATTTGCGTCTAGAGCCTTTGCATTGAGGGCTATCTGAAAACGGCTGTGGCGCTGAAGTTGCCTGTGAATGTGGAGTTGGTGGCATGTGAAACCCACAAGTGGAGCATTCGTTTGTGTGGGATGCTCTACCAGCTTTATTTCAGTCCTAGGCACTCAAAGGGCACTAAGCATAGAGTGAGAAAACTGAGTTTCCTTGAGAGCTGCTTGGAAGCCTGATGGTGTGTGAAGTTAGTGAGCCAAATGGACTTTTTCTCCCACAAGAACCACTCGGCTGATCCTTCTTCAATATGCCCTTTACCAACTTGCAGTGTTTCCTTGATTGAATTAGCTCTCACACCAATATTTGCGTCTAGAGCCTTTGCATTGAGGGCTATCTGAAAACGGCTGTGGCGCTGAAGTTGCCTGAGAATGTGGAGTTGGTGGCATGTGAAACCCGCATGTGGAGCATTCGTTTGTGTGGGATGCTCTACCAGGTTCATTCCTAGATAATGCACTCAAAGGGCACTAAGCATAGAGTGTGAAAACTGAGTTTCCTTGAGAGCTGCTTGGAAGCCTGATGGTGTGTGAAGCTAGTGAGCCAAATGCAGTTGTTCTCCCACAAGAACCACTCGGCTGATCCTTCTTCAATATGCCCTTCACCAACATGCAGTGTTTCCTTGATTGTATTAGCTCTCACGCCATTATTTAAATCTAGAGCCTTTGCATTGAGGGTTATCCGAAAATGGCTGTGACGCTAAAGTAGCCTGTGAATGTGGTATTGGTGGCATGTGAAACCCGCATGTGGAGCATTCGTTTGTTGGGATGCTCTACCAGCTTCATTTCATTCCTACATAATGCACTCAAAGGGCACTAAGCATAGAGTGTGAAAACTGAGTTTCCTTGAGAGCTGCTTGGAAGCCTGATGGTGTGTGAAGTTAGTGAGCCAAATGCAGTTGTTCTCCCACAAGAACCATTCGTCTGATCCTTCTTCAATATGCCCTTCACCAACATGCAGTGTTTCCTTGATTGAATTAGCTCTCACACCAATATTTGCGTCTAGAGCCTTTGCATTGAGGGCTATCTGAAAACGGCTGTGGCGCTGAAGTTGCCTGAGAATGTGGAGTTGGTGGCATGTGAAACCCACATGCGGAGCATTCGTTTGTGTGGGATGCTCACCAAGCTTCATTTCAGTCCTAGGCACTCAAAGGGCACTAAGCATAGAGTGTGAAAACTGAGTTTCCTTGAGACCTGCTTGGAAGCCTGATGGTGTGTGAAGTTAGTGAGCCAAATGGAGTTGTGTTCCCACAAGAACCATTCTTCTGATCCTTCTTCAATATGCCCTTCACCAACATGCAGTGTTTCCTTGATTGAATTAGCTCTCAAACAAATATTTGCGTCTAGAGCCTTTGCATTGAGGGCTATCTGAAAACGGCTGTGGCGCTGAAGTTGCCTGTGAATGTGGAGTTGGTGGCATGTGAAATGCGCAAGTGGAGCATTCGTTTGTGTGGGATGCTCTACCAGCTTTATTTCAGTCCTAGGCACTCAAAGGGCACTAAGCATAGAGTGAGAAAACTGAGTTTCCTTGAGAGCTGCTTGGAAGCCTGATGGTGTGTGATGTTAGTGAGCCAAATGGACTTGTTCTCCCACAAGAACCACTCGGCTGATCCTTCTTCAATATGCCCTTCACCAACATGCAGTGTTTCCTTGATTGAATTAGCTCTCACACCAATATTTGCGTCTAGATCCTTTGCATTGAGAGCTATCTGAAAACGGCTGTGGCGCTGAAGTTGCCTGTGAATGTGGAGTTGGTGGCATGTGAAACCCGTATGTGGAGCATTCGTTTGTGTGGGATGCTCTACCAGGTTCATTCCTAGATAATGCACTTAGAGGGCACTAAGCATAGAGTGTGTAAACTGAGTTTCCTTGAGAGCTGCTTGGAAGCCTGATGGTGTGTGAAGTTAGTGAGCCAAATGGAGTTGTTCTCCCACAAGAACCACTCGGCTGATCCTTCTTCAATATGCCCTTCACCAACATGCAGTGTTTCCTTGATTGAATTAGCTCTCACACCAATATTTGCGTCTAGAGCCTTTGCATTGAGGGCTATCTGAAAACGGTTGTGGCGCTGAAGTTGCCTGTGAATGTGGAGTTGGTGGCATGTGAAACCCGCATGTGGAGCATTCGTTTGTGTGGGATGCTCTACCAGGTTCATTCCAAGATAATGCACACAAAGGGCACTAAGCATAGAGTGTGAAAACTGAGTTTTCCTTGAGAGCTGCTTGGAAGCCTGCTGGTGTGTGAAGTTAGTGAGCCAAATGGAGTTGTTCTCCCACAAGAACCACTCGGCTGATCCTTCTTCAATATGCCCTTCACCAACATGCAGTGTTTCCTTGATTGAATTAGCTCTCACACCAATATTTGCGTCTAGAGCCTTTGCATTGAGGGCTATCTGAAAATGGCTGTGGCGCTGAAGTTGCCTGTGAATGTGGAGTTGGTGGCATGTGAAACCCGCACGTGGAGCATTCGTTTGTGTGGGATGCTCACCAAGCTTCATTTCAGTCCTAGGCACTCAAAGGGCACTAAGCATAGAGTGTGAAAACTGAGTTTCCTTGAGAGCTGCTTGGAAGCCTGATGGTGTGTGAAGTTAGTGAGCCAAATGGAGTTGTTCTCCCACAAGAACCACTCGGCTGATCCTTCCTCAATATGCCCTTCACCAACATGCAGTGTTTCCTTGATTGAATTAGCTCTCACACCAATATTTGCGTCTAGAGCCTTTGCATTGAGGGCTATCTGAAAACGGCTGTGGCGCTGAAGTTGCCGGAGAATGTGGAGTTGGTGGCATGTGAAACCCGCATGTGGAGCATTCGTTTGTGTGGGATGCTCAACAAGCTTCATTTCAGTGCTAGGCACTCAAAGGGCACTAAGCATAGAGTGTGAAAACTGAGTTTCCTTGAGAGCTGCTTGGAAGCCTGATGGTGTGTGAAGTTAGTGAGCCAAATGGAGTTGTTCTCCCACAAGAACCAGTCAGCTGATCCTTCTTCAATGTGCCCTTCACCAACATGCAGTGTTTCCTTGATTGAATTAGCTCTCACACCAATATTTGCGTCTAGAGCCTTTGCATTGAGGGCTATCTGGAAATGGCTGTGACGCTGAAGTTGCCTGTGAATGTGGAGTTGGTGGCATGTGAAACCCGTATGTGGAGCATTCGTTTGTGTGGGATGCTCTACCAGGTTCATTCCTAGATAATGCACTCAAAGGGCACTAAGCATAGAGTGTGAAAACTGAGTTTCCTTGAGAGCTGCTTGGAAGCCTGATGGTGTGTGAAGTTAGTGAGCCAAATGGAGTTGTTCTCCCACAAGAACCATTCGGCTGATCCTTCTTCAATATGCCCGTCACCAACATGCAGTGTTTCCTTGATTGAATTAGCTCTCACACCAGTATTTGTGTCTAGAGCGTTTGCATTGAGGGCTATCTGAAAACGGCTGTGGCGCTGAAGTTGCCTGTGAATGTGGAGTTAGTGGCATGTGAAAGCCGCATGTGGAGCATTCGTTTGTGTGGGATGCTCACCAAGTTTATTCCTAGATAATGCACTCAAAGGGCACTAAGGATAGAGTGTGAAAACTGAGTTTCCTTGAGAGCTGCTTGGAAGCCTGATGGTGTGTGAAGTTAGTGAGCCAAATGGAGTTGTTCTCCCACAAGAACCACTCTGCTGATCCTTCCTCATTATGCCCTTCACCAACATGCAGTGTTTCCTTGATTGAATTAGCTCTCACACCAATATTTGCGTCTAGAGCCTTTGCATTGAGGGCTATCTGAAAACGGCTGTGGCGCTGAAGTTGCCTGAGTATGTAAAGTTGGTGGCATGTGAAACGCGCAAGTGGAGCATTCGATTGTGTGGGATGCTCACCAAGCTTCATTTCAGTCCTAGGCACTCAAAGGGCACTAAGCATAGAGTGTGAAAGCTGAGTTTCCTTGAGAGCTGCTTGGAAGCCTGATGGTGTGTGAAGTTAGTGAGCCAAATGGAGTTGTTCTCCCACAAGAACCACTCGGCTGATCCTTCTTCAATATGCCCTTCACCAACATGCAGTGTTTCCTTCATTGAATTAGCTCTCACACCTACATTTGCGTCTAGAGCCTTTGCATTGAGAGCTATCTGAAAATGGCTGTGGCGCTGAAGTTGCCTGTGAATGTGGAGTTGGTGGCATGTGAAACCCGTATGTGGAGCATTCTTTTGTGTGGCATGCTCACCAAGCTTCATTTCAGTCCTAGGCCCTGAAAGGGCACTAAGCATAGAGAGTGAAAACTGAGTTTCCTTGAGAGCTGCTTGGAAGCCTGATGGTGTGTGAAGTTAGTGAGCCAAATGGACTTGTTCTCCCACAAGAACCACTCGGCTGATCCTTCTTCAATATGCCCTTCACCAACATGCAGTGTTTCCTTGATTCAATTAGCTCTCACACCAACATTTGCATCTAGAGCCTTTGCATTGAGAGCTATCTGAAAACGGCTGTGGCGCTGAAGTTGCCTGTGAATGTGGAGTTGGTGGCATGTGAAACCCGTATGTGGAGCATTCGTTTGTGTGGGATGCTCTACCAGGTTCATTCCTAGATAATGCACTTAGAGGGCACTAAGCATAGAGTGTGAAAACTGAGTTTCCTTGAGAGCTGCTTGGAAGCCTGATGGTGTGTGAAGTTAGTGAGCCAAATGGAGTTGTTCTCCCACAAGAACCACTCGGCTGATCCTTCTTCAATATGCCCTTCACCAACATGCAGTGTTTCCTTGATTGAATTAGCTCTCACACCAATATTTGCGTCTAGAGCCTTTGCATTGAGTTCTATCTGAAAACGGCTGTGGCGCTGAAGTTGCCTGTGAATGTGGAGTTGGTGGCATGTGAAACCCGCATGTGGAGCATTCGTTTGTGTGGGATGCTCTACCAGGTTCATTCCAAGATAATGCACACAAAGGGCACTAAGCATAGAGTGTGAAAACTGAGTTTTCTTGAGAGCTGCTTGGAAGCCTGATGGTGTGTGAAGTTAGTGAGCCAAATGGAGTTGTTCTCCCACAAGAACCACTCGGCTGATCCTTCTTCAATATGCCCTTCACCAACATGCAGTGTTTCCTTGATTGAATTAGCTCTCACACCAATATTTGCGTCTAGAGCCTTTGCATTGAGGGCTATCTGAAAATGGCTGTGGCGCTGAAGTTGCCTGTGAATGTGGAGTTGGTGGCATGTGAAACCCGCACGTGGAGCATTCGTTTGTGTGGGATGCTCACCAAGCTTCATTTCAGTCCTAGGCACTCAAAGGGCACTAAGCATAGAGTGTGAAAACTGAGTTTCCTTGAGAGCTGCTTGGAAGCCTGATGGTGTGTGAAGTTAGTGAGCCAAATGGAGTTGTTCTCCCACAAGAACCACTCGGCTGATCCTTCCTCAATATGCCCTTCACCAACATGCAGTGTTTCCTTGATTGAATTAGCTCTCACACAAATATTTGCGTCTAGAGCCTTTGCATTGAGGGCTATCTGAAAACGGCTGTGGCGCTGAAGTTGCCGGAGAATGTGGAGTTGGTGGCATGTGAAACCCGCATGTGGAGCATTCGTTTGTGTGGGATGCTCAACAAGCTTCATTTCAGTGCTAGGCACTCAAAGGGCACTAAGCATAGAGTGTGAAAACTGAGTTTCCTTGAGAGCTGCTTGGAAGCCTGATGGTGTGTGAAGTTAGTGAGCCAAATGGAGTTGTTCTCCCACAAGAACCAGTCATCTGATCCTTCTTCAATGTGCCCTTCACCAACATGCAGTGTTTCCTTGATTGAATTAGCTCTCACACCAATATTTGCGTCTAGAGCCTTTGCATTGAGGGCTATCTGGAAATGGCTGTGACGCTGAAGTTGCCTGAGAATGTGGAGTTGGTGGCATGTGAAACCCGCATATGGAGCATTCGTTTGTGTGGGATGCTCTACCAGGTTCATTCCTAGATAATGCACTCAAAGGGCACTAAGCATAGAGTGTGTAAACTGAGTTTCCTTGAGAGCTGCTTGGAAGCCTGATGGTGTGTGAAGTTAGTGAGCCAAATTGAGTTGTTCTCCCACAAGAACCATTCGGCTGATCCTTCTTCAATATGCCCTTCACCAACATGCAGTGTTTCCTTGATTGAATTAGCTCTCACACCAGTATTTGTGTCTAGAGCGTTTGCATTGAGGGCTATCTGAAAACGGCTGTGGCGCTGAAGTTGCCTGTGAATGTGGAGTTAGTGGCATGTGAAAGCCGCATGTGGAGCATTCGTTTGTGTGGGATGCTCACCAAGTTTATTCCTAGATAATGCACTCAAAGGGCACTAAGGATAGAGTGTGAAAACTGAGTTTCCTTGAGAGCTGCTTGGAAGCCTGATGGTGTGTGAAGTTAGTGAGCCAAATGGAGTTGTTCTCCCACAAGAACCACTCGGCTGATCCTTCCTCATTATGCCCTTCACCAACATGCAGTGTTTCCTTGATTGAATTAGCTCTCACACCAATATTTGCGTCTAGAGCCTTTGCATTGAGGGCTATCTGAAAACGGCTGTGGCGCTGAAGTTGCCTGTGAATGTGGAGTTGGTGGCATGTGAAACGCGCAAGTGGAGCATTCGTTTGTGTGGGATGCTCACCAAGCTTCATTTCAGTCCTAGGCACTCAAAGGGCACTAAGCATAGAGTGTGAAAGCTGAGTTTCCTTGAGAGCTGCTTGGAAGCCTGATGGTGTGTGAAGTTAGTGAGCCAAATGGAGTTGTTCTCCCACAAGAACCACTCGGCTGATCCTTCTTCAATATGCCTTTCACCAACATGCAGTGTTTCCTTCATTGAATTAGCTCTCACACCTACATTTGCGTCTAGAGCCTTTGCATTGAGAGCTATCTGAAAATGGCTGTGGCGCTGAAGTTGCCTGTGAATGTGGAGTTGGTGGCATGTGAAACCCGTATGTGGAGCATTCTTTTGTGTGGGATGCTCACCAAGCTTCATTTCAGTCCTAGGCCCTGAAAGGGCACTAAGCATAGAGTGTGAAAACTGAGTTTCCTTGAGAGCTGCTTGGAAGCCTGATGGTGTGTGAAGTTAGTGAGCCAAATGGACTTGTTCTCCCACAAGAACCACTCGGCTGATCCTTCTTCAATATGCCCTTCACCAACATGCAGTGTTTCCTTGATTCAATTAGCTCTCACACCAACATTTGCATCTAGAGCCTTTGCATTGAGAGCTATCTGAAAACGTCTGCGGCGCTGAAGTTGCCTGTGAATGTGGAGTTGGTGGCATGTGAAACCGGCATGTGGAGCATTTGTTTGTGTAGGAGGCTCACCAAGCTTCATTTCAGTCCTAGGCACTCAAAGGGCACTAAGCATAGAGTGTGAAAACTGAGTTTCCTTGAGAGCTGCTTGGAAGCCTGATGGTGTGTGAAGTTAGTGAGCCAAATGGAGTTGTTCTCCCAAAAGAACCACTCAGCTGATTCTTCTTCAATATGCCCTTCACCAACATGCAGTGTTTCCTTGATTGAATTAGCTCTCACACCAATATTTGCGTCTAGAACCTTTGCATTGTGGGCTATCTGAAAACGGCTGTGGCGCTGAAGTTGCCTGAGAATGTGGAGTTGGTGGCATGTGAAACCCGCATGTGGAGCATTTGTTTGTGTGTGATGCTCTCCCAGCTTCATTTCTGTCCTAGGCACTCAAAGGACACTAAGCATAGAGTGTGAAAACTGAGTTTCCTTGAGAGCTGCTTGGAAGCCTGATGGTGTGTGAAGTTAGTGAGCCAAATGGAGTTGTTCTCCTACAAGAACCACTCGGTTGATCCTTCTTCAATATGCCCTTCACTAACATGCAGTGTTTCCTTGATTGAATTAGCTCTCACAACAAAATTTGCGTCTAGAGCCTTTGCATTGAGGGCTATCTGAAAACGGCTGTGGCGCTGAAGTTGCCTGAGAATGTGGAGTTGGTGGCATGTGAAACCCGCATGTGGAGCATTCTTTTGTGTGGGATGCTCACCAAGGTTCATTTCAGTCCTAGGCACTCAAAGGACACTAAGCATAGAGTGTGAAAACTGAGTTTCCTTGAGAGCTGCTTGGAAGCCTGATGGTGTGTGAAGTCAGTGAGGCAAATGGAGTTGTTCTCCCACAAGAACCACTCGGCTGATCCTTCTTCAATATGCCCTTCACCAACATGCAGTGTTTCCTTCATTGAATTAGCTTTCACAACAAAATTTGCGTCTAGAGCCTTTGCATTTAGGGATATCTGAAAACGGCTGTGGCGCTGAAGTTGCCTGTGAATGTGGAGTTGGTGGCATGTGAAACCCGCATGTGGAGCATTCGTTTGTGTGGGATGCTCTACCAGGTTCATTCCTAGATAATGCACTCAGAGGGCACTAAGCATAGAGTGTGTAAACTGAGTTTCCTTGAGAGCTGCTTGGAAGCCTGATGGTGTGTGAAGTTAGTGAGCCAAATGGACTTGTTCTCCCACAAGAACCACTCGGCTGATCCTTCTTCAATATGCCCTTCACCAACATGCAGTGTTTCCTTCATTGAATTAGCTCTCACACCAACATTTGCGTCTAGAGCCTTTGCATTGAGAGCTATCTGATAATGGCTGTGGCGCTGAAGTTGCCTGAGAATGTGGAGTTGGTGGCATCTGAAACCCGCATGTGGAGCATTCGCTTCTGTGAGATGCTCACCAAGCTTCATTTCAGTCCTAGGCACTCAAAGGGCACTAAGCATAGAGTGTGAAAACTGAGTTTCCTTGAGAGCTGCTTGGAAGCCTGATGGTGTGTGAAGTTAGTGAGCCCAATGGAGTTGTTCTCCCACAAGAACCACTCGGCTGATCCTTCTTCAATATGCCCTTCACCAACTTGCAGTGTTTCCTTGATTGAATTAGCTCTCACACCAATATTTGCGTTTAGAGCCTTTGCATTGAGGGCTATCTGAAAACGGCTGTGACGCTGAAGTTGCCTGTGAATGTGGAGTTGGTGGCATGTGAAACCCGCATGTGGAGCATTCGTTTGTGTGGGATGCTCTACCAGCTTCATTTCAGTCCTAGGCACTCAAAGGGCACTAAGCATAGAGTGAGAAAACTGAGTTTCCTTGAGAGCTGCTTGGAATCCTGATGGTGTGTGAAGTTAGTGAGCCAAATGGACTTATTCTCCCACAAGAACCACTCAGCTGATCCTTCTTCAATATGCCCTTCACCAACATGCAGTGTTTCCTTGATTGAATTAGCTCTCACACCAATATTTGCGTCTAGAGCCTTTGCATTGAGGGCTATCTGAAAACGGCTGTGACGCTGAAGTTGCCTGAGAATGTGGAGTTGGTGGCATGTGAAACCCGCATGTGGAGCATTCGTTTGTGTGGGATGCTCTACCAGCTTCATTTCAGTCCTAGGCACTCAAAGGGCACTAAGCATAGAGTGTGTAAACTGAGTTTCCTTGAGAGCTGCTTGGAAGCCTGATGGTGTGTGAAGTTAGTGAGCCAAATGGAGTTGTTCTCCACAAGAACCACTCAGCTGATCCTTCTTCAATATGCCCTTCACCAACATGCAGTGTTTCCTTGATTGGATTAGCTCTCACACCAATATTTGCGCCTAGAGCCTTTGCATTGAGGGATATCTGAAAACGGCTGTGGCGCTGAAGTTGCCTGTGAATGTGGAGTTGGTGGCATGTGAAACCCGCATGTGGAGCATTCGTTTGTGTGGGATGCTCTACCAGGTTCATTCCTAGATAATGCACTCAAAGGGCACTAAGCATAGAGTGTGAAAACTGAGTTTCCTTGAGAGCTGCTTGGAAGCCTGATGGTGTGTGAAGTTAGTGAGCCAAATGGAGTTGTTCTCTCACAAGAACCACTCAGCTGATCCTTCTTCAATATGCCCTTCACCAACATGCAGTGTTTCCTTGATTGAATTAGCTCTCACACCAATATTTGCGTCTAGAGCCTTTGCATTGAGAGCTATCTGAAAACGGCTGTGGCGCTGAAGTTGCCTGTGAATGTGGAGTTGGTGGCATGTGAAACCCGTATGTGGAGCATTCGTTTGTGTGGGATGCTCTACCAGGTTCATTCCTAGATAATGCACTCAAAGGGCACTAAGCATAGAGTGTGTAAACTGAGTTTCATTGTGAGCTGCTTGGAAGCCTGATGGTGTGTGAAGTTAGTGAGCCAAATGGAGTTGTTCTCCCACAAGAACCACTCAGCTGATCCTTCTTCAATATGCCCTTCACCAACATGCAGTGTTTCCTTGATTGGATTAGCTCTCACACCAATATTTGCGCCTAGAGCCTTTGCATTGAGGGCTATCTGAAAACGGCTGTGGCGCTGAAGTTGCCTGTGAATGTGGAGTTGGTGGCATGTGAAACCCGCATGTGGAGCATTCGTTTGTGTGGGATGCTCTACCAGGTTCATTGCTAGATAATGCACTCAAAGGGCACTAAGCATAGTGTGGGAAAACTGAGTTTCCTTGAGAGCTGCTTGGAAGCCTGATGGTGTGTGAAGTTAGTGAGCCAAATAGAGTTGTTCTCCCACAAGAACCACTCGGCTGATCCTTCTTCAATATGCCCTTCACCAACATGCAGTGTTTCCTTGATTGAATTAGCTCTCACACCAATATTTGCGTCTAGAGCGTTTGCATTGAGAGCTATCTGAAAACGGCTGTGACGCTGAAGTTGCCTGTGAATGTGGAGTTGGTGGCATGTGAAACCCGTATGTGGAGCATTCGTTTGTGTGGGATGCTCTACCAGGTTCATTCCTAGATAATGCACTCAAAGGGCACTAAGCATAGAGTGTGAAAACTGAGTTTCCTTGAGAGCTGCTTGGAAGCCTGATGGTGTGTGAAGTTAGTGAGCCAAATGGAGTTGTTCTCCCACAAGAACCACTCGGCTGATCCTTCTTCAATATGCCCTTCACCAACATGCAGTGTTTCCTTGATTGAATTATCTCTCACACCAATATTTGCTTCTAGAGCCTTTGCATTGAGGGCTATCTGAAAACGGCTGTGGCGCTGAAGTTGCCTGTGAATGTGGAGTTGGTGGCATGTGAAACGCGCAAGTGGAGCATTCGTTTGTGTGGGATGCTCTACCAGCTTCATTTCAGTCCTAGGCACTCAAAGGGCACTAAGCATAGAGTGAGAAAACTGAGTTTCCTTGAGAGCTGCTTGGAATCCTGATGGTGTGTGAAGTTAGTGAGCCAAATGGAGTTGTTCTCCCACAAGAACCACTCGGCTGATCCTTCTTCAATATGCCCTTCACCAACATGCAGTGTTTCCTTGATTGAATTAGCTCTCACACCAATATTCGCGTCTAGAGCCTTTGCATTGAGAGGTATCTGAAAACGGCTGCGGCGCTGAAGTTGCCTGTGAATGTGGAGTTGGTGGCATGTGAAACCCGTATGTGGAGCATTCGTTTGTGTGGGATGCTCTACCAGGTTCATTCCTAGATAATGCACTCAGAGGGCACTAAGCATAGAGTGTGAAAACTGAGTTTCCTTGAGAGCTGCTTGGAAGCCTGATGTTGTGTGAAGTTAGTGAGCCAAATGGAGTTGTGTTCCCACAAGAACCACTCAGCTGATCCTTCTTCAATATGCCCTTCACCAACATGCAGTGTTTCCTTGATTGAATTAGCTTTCACACCAATATTTGCGTCTAGAGCCTTTGCATTGAGAGCTATCTGAAAACGGCTGTGGCGCTGAAGTTGCCTGTGAATGTGGAGTTGGTGGCATGTGAAACCCGTATGTGGAGCATTCGTTTGTGTGGGATGCTCTACCAGGTTCATTCCTAGATAATGCACTCAAAGGGCACTAAGCATAGAGTGTGAAAACTGAGTTTCCTTGAGAGCTGCTTGGAAGCCTGATGGTGTGTGAAGTTAGTGAGCCAAATGGAGTTGTTCTCCCACAAGAACCACTCGGCTGATCCTTCCTCAATATGCCCTTCACCAACATGCAGTGTTACCTTCATTGAATTAGCTCTCACACCAATATTTGCGTCTAGAGCCTTTGCATTGAGGGCTATCTGAAAACGGCTGTGGCGCTGAAGTTGCCGGAGAATGTGGAGTTGGTGGCATGTGAAACCCGCATGTGGAGCATTCGTTTGTGTCGGATGCTCACCAAGCTTCATTTCAGTCCTAGGCACTCAAAGGGCACTAAGCATAGAGTGTGAAAACTGAATTTCCTTGAGAGCTGCTTGGAAGCCTGATGGTGTGTGAACTTAGTGAGCCAAATGGAGTTGTTCTCCCACAGAACCACTCGGCTGATCCTTCTTCAATATGCCCTTCACCAACATGCAGTGTTTCCTTGATTGAATTAGCTCTCACACCAATATTTGCGTGTAGTGCCTTTGCATTGAGGGCTATCTGAAAACGGCTGTGGCGCTGAAGTTTCCTGTGAATGTGGAGTTGGTGGCATGTGAAACCCGCATGTGGAGCATTCGTTTGTGTGGGATGCTCTACCAGCTTCATTTCAGTCCTAGGCACTGAAAGGGCACTAAGCATAGAGTGTGAAAACTGAGTTTCCTTGAGAGCTGCTTGGAAGCCTGATGGTGTGTGAAGTTTTTGAGCCCAATGGAGTTCTGTTCCCACAAGATCCACTCGGCTGATCCTTCTTCAATATGCCCTTCACCAACATGCAGTGTTTCCTTGATTGAATTAGCTCTCACACCAATATTTGCGTCTAGAGCCTTTGCATTGAGGGCTATCTGAAAACGGCTGTGGCGCTGAAGTTGCCTGAGAATGTGGAGTTGGTGGCATGTGAATGCCGCAAGTGGAGCATTCGTTTGTGTTGGATGCTCACCAAGCTTCATTTCAGTCCTAGGCACTCAAAGGGCACTAAGCATAGAGTGTGAAAACTGAGTTTCCTTGAGAGCTGCTTGGAAGCCTGATGGTGTGTGAAGTTAGTGAGCCAAATGGAGTTGTTCTCCCACAAGAACCACTCGGCTGATCCTTCCTCAATATGCCCTTCACCAACATGCAGTGTTTCCTTGATTGAATTAGCTCTCACACCAATATTTGCTCCTAGAGCCTTTGCATTGAGGGCTATCTGAAAACGGCTGTGGCGCTGAAGTTGCCTGAGAATGTGGAGTTGGTGGCATGTGAAACCCGCATGTGGAGCATTCGTTTGTGTGGGATGCTCAACAAGCTTCATTTCAGTCCTAGGCACTCAAAGGGCACTAAGCATAGAGTGTGAAAACTGAGTTTCCTTGAGAGCTGCTTGGAAGCCTGATGGTGTGTGAAGTTAGTGAGCCAAATGGAGTTGTTCTCCCACAAGAACCACTCGGCTGATCCTTCTTCAATATGCCCTTCACCAACATGCAGTGTTTCCTTGATTGAATTAGCTCTCACACCAATATTTGCTTCTAGAGCCTTTGCATTGAGGGCTATCTGAAAACGGCTGTGGCGCTGAAGTTGCCTGTGAATGTGGAGTTGGTGGCATGTGAAACGCGCAAGTGGAGCATTCGTTTGTGTGGGATGCTCTACCAGGTTCATTTCAGTCCTAGGCACTCAAAGGGCACTAAGCATAGAGTGAGAAAACTGAGTTTCCTTGAGAGCTGCTTGGAATCCTGATGGTGTGTGAAGTTAGTGAGCCAAATGGAGTTGTTCTCCCACAAGAACCACTCGGCTGATCCTTCTTCAATATGCCCTTCACCAACATGCAGTGTTTCCTTGATTGGATTAGCTCTCACACCAATATTTGCGTCTAGATCCTTTGCATTGAGAGGTATCTGAAAACGGCTGTGGCGCTGAAGTTGCCTGTGAATGTGGAGTTGGTGGCATGTGAAACCGTATGTGGAGCATTCGTTTGTGTGGGATGCTCTACCAGGTTCATTCCTAGATAATGCACTCAGAGGGCACTAAGCATAGAGTGTGAAAACTGAGTTTCCTTGAGAGCTGCTTGGAAGCCTGATGGTGTGTGAAGTTAGTGAGCCAAATGGAGTTGTTCTCCCACAAGAACCACTCGGCTGATCCTTCCTCAATATGCCCTTCACCAACATGCAGTGTTTCCTTGATTGAATTAGCTCTCACACCAATATTTGCGTCTAGAGCCTTTGCATTGAGGGCTATCTGAAAACGGCTGTGGCGCTGAAGTTGCCTGAGAATGTGGAGTTGGTGGCATGTGAAACCCGCATGTGGAGCATTCGTTTGTGTCGGATGCTCAACAAGCTTCATTTCAGTCCTAGGCACTCAAAGGGCACTAAGCATAGAGTGTGAAAACTGAGTTTCCTTGAGAGCTGCTTGGAAGCCTGATGGTGTGTGAACTTAGTGAGCCAAATGGAGTTGTTCTCCCACAAGAACCACTTGGCTGATCCTTCTTCAATATGCCCTTCACCAACATGCAGTGTTTCCTTGATTGAATTAGCTCTCACACCAATATTTGCGTCTAGAGCCTTTGCATTGAGGGCTATCTGAAAACGGCTGTGGCGCTGAAGTTGCCTGTGAATGTGGAGTTGGTGGCATGTGAAACCCGCATGTGGAGCATTCGTTTGTGTGGGATGCTCTACCAGGTTCATTGCTAGATAATGCACTCAAAGGGCACTAAGCATAGAGTGTGAAAACTGAGTTTCCT
Organism: Ochotona princeps; assembly: GCF_030435755.1. Lineage (NCBI taxonomy): Eukaryota > Metazoa > Chordata > Mammalia > Lagomorpha > Ochotonidae > Ochotona > Ochotona princeps. The sequence continues at coordinate 4,701 of NW_026699848.1, read as the reverse complement.
TGAGAGCTGCTTGGAAGCCTGATGGTGTGTGAAGTTAGTGAGCCAAATGGACTTGTTCTCCCACAAGAACCACTCAGCTGATCCTTCTTCAATATGCCCTTCACCAACATGCAGTGTTTCCTTGATTGAATTAGCTCTCACACCAATATTTGCGTTTAGAGCCTTTGCATTGAGAGCTATCTGAAAACGGCTGTGGCGCTGAAGTTGCCTGTGAATGTGGAGTTGGTGGCATGTGAAACCCGCATGTGGAGCATTCGTTTGTGTGGGATGCTCTACCAGGTTCATTCCTAGATAATGCACTCAAAGGGCACTAAGCATAGAGTGTGAAAACTGAGTTTCCTTGAGAGCTGCTTGGAAGCCTGATGGTGTGTGAAGTTAGTGAGCCAAATGGACTTGTTCTCCAACAAGAACCACTCGGCTGATCCTTCTTCAATATGCCCTTCACCAACATGCAGTGTTTCCTTGATTGAATTAGCTCTCACACCAATATTTGCGTCTAGAACCTTTGCTTTGAGGGCTATCTGAAAACGGCTGTGGCGCTGAAGTTGCCTGTGAATGTGGAGTTGGTGGCATGTGAAACCCGCATGTGGAGCATTCGTTTGTGTGGGAGGCTCACCAAGCTTCATTTCAGTCCTAGGCACTCAAAGCTCACTAAGCATAGAGTGAGAAAACTGAGTTTCCTTGAGAGCTGCTTGGAAGCCTGATGGTGTGTGAAGTTAGTGAGCCAAATGGAGTTGTTCTCCCACAAGAACCACTCGGCTGATCCTTCTTCAATATGCCCTTCACCAACATGCAGTGTTTCCTTGATTGAATTAGCTCTCACACCAATATTTGCGTCTAGAACCTTTGCTTTGAGGGCTATCTGAAAACGGCTGTGGCGCTGAAGTTGCCTGTGAATGTGGAGTTGGTGGCATGTGAAACCCGCATGTGGAGCATTCGTTTGTGTGGGATGCTCTACCAGGTTCATTCCTAGATAATGCACTCAAAGGGCACTAAGCATAGAGTGTGAAAACTGAGTTTCCTTGAGAGCTGCTTGGAAGCCTGATGGTGTGTGAAGTTAGTGAGCCAAATGGAGTTGTTCTCCCACAAGAACCACTCGGCTGATCCTTCTTCAATATGCCCTTCACCAACATGCAGTGTTTCCTTGATTGTATTGGCTCTCACACCAATATTTGCATCTGGAGCCTTTGCATTGAGGGCTATCTGAAAACGGCTGTGGCGCTGAAGTTGCCTGTGAATGTGGAGTTGGTGGCATGTGAAACCCGCATGTGGAGCATTCGTTTGTGTGGGATGCTCTACCAGGTTCATTCCTAGATAATGCACTCAAAGGGCACTAAGCATAGAGTGTGAAAACTGAGTTTCCTTGAGAGCTGCTTGGAAGCCTGATGGTGTTTGAAGTTAGTGAGCCAAATGGAGTTGTTCTCCCACAAGAACCACTCGGCTGATCCTTCTTCAATATGCCCTTCACCAACATGCAGTGTTTCCTTGATTGAATTAGCTCTCACACCAATATTTGCATCTAGAGCCTTTGCATTGAGGGCTATCTGAAAACGGCTGTGGCGCTGAAGTTGCCTGAGAATGTGGAGTTGGTGGCATGTGAAACCCGCATGTGGAGCATTCGTTTGTGTGGGATGCTCTACCAGGTTCATTCCTAGATAATGCACTCAAAGGGCACTAAGCATAGAGTGTGAAAACTGAGTTTCCTTGAGAGCTGCTTGGAAGCCTGATGGTGTGTGAAGTTAGTGAGCCAAATGGACTTGTTCTCCCACAAGAACCACTCAGCTGATCCTTCTTCAATATGCCCTTCACCAACATGCAGTGTTTCCTTGATTGAATTAGCTCTCACACCAATATTTGCGTCTAGAGCCTTTGCATTGAGAGCTATCTGAAAACGGCTGTGGCGCTGAAGTTGCCTGTGAATGTGGAGTTGGTGGCATGTGAAACCCGCATGTGGAGCATTCGTTTGTGTGGGATGCTCTACCAGGTTCATTCCTAGATAATGCACTCAAAGGGCACTAAGCATAGAGTGTGAAAACTGAGTTTCCTTGAGAGCTGCTTGGAAGCCTGATGGTGTGTGAAGTTAGTGAGCCAAATGGAGTTGTTCTCCCACAAGAACCACTCGGCTGATCCTTCTTCAATATGCCCTTCACCAACATGCAGTGTTTCCTTGATTGAATTAGCTCTCACACCAATATTTGCGTCTAGAGCCTTTGCATTGAGGGCTATCTGAAAACGGCTGTGGCGCTGAAGTTGCCTGTGAATGTGGAGTTGGTGGCATGTGAAACCCGCATGTGGAGCATTCGTTTGTGTGGGATGCTCTACCAGGTTCATTCCTAGATAATGCACTCAAAGGGCACTAAGCATAGAGTGTGAAAACTGAGTTTCCTTGAGAGCTGCTTGGAAGCCTGATGGTGTGTGAAGTTAGTGAGCCAAATGGAGTTGTTCTCCCACAAGAACCACTCGGCTGATCCTTCTTCAATATGCCCTTCACCAACATGCAGTGTTTCCTTGATTGTATTGGCTCTCACACCAATATTTGCATCTGGAGCCATTGCATTGAGGGCTATCTGAAAACGGCTGTGGCGCTGAAGTTGCCTGTGAATGTGGAGTTGGTGGCATGTGAAACCCGCATGTGGAGCATTCGTTTGTTGGGATGCTCTACCAGGTTCATTCCTAGATAATGCACTCAAAGGGCACTAAGCATAGAGTGTGAAAACTGAGTTTCCTTGAGAGCTGCTTGGAAGCCTGATGGTGTTTGAAGTTAGTGAGCCAAATGGAGTTGTTCTCCACAAGAACCACTCGACTGATCCTTCTTCAATATGCCCTTCACCAACATGCAGTGTTTCCTTGATTGAATTAGCTCTCACACCAATATTTGCATCTAGAGCCTTTGCATTGAGGGCTATCTGAAAACGGCTGTGGCGCTGAAGTTGCCTGAGAATGTGGAGTTGGTGGCATGTGAAACACGCATGTGGAGCATTCGTTTGTGTGGGATGCTCTACCAGGTTCATTCCTAGATAATGCACTCAAAGGGCACTAAGCATAGAGTGTGAAAACTGAGTTTCCTTGAGAGCTGCTTGGAAGCCTGATGGTGTGTGAAGTTAGTGAGCCAAATGGACTTGTTCTCCCACAAGAACCACTCAGCTGATCCTTCTTCAATATGCCCTTCACCAACATGCAGTGTTTCCTTGATTGAATTAGCTCTCACACCAATATTTGCGTCTAGAGCCTTTCCATTGAGAGCTATCTGAAAACGGCTGTGGCGCTGAACTTGCCTGTGAATGTGGAGTTGGTGGCATGTGAAACCCGCATGTGGAGCATTCGTTTGTGTGGGATGCTCTACCAGGTTCATTCCTAGATAATGCACTCAAAGGGCACTAAGCATAGAGTGTGAAAACTGAGTTTCCTTGAGAGCTGCTTGGAAGCCTGATGGTGTGTGAAGTTAGTGAGCCAAATGGAGATTCGTTTGTGTGGGATGCTCACCAAGGTTCATTTCAGTCCTAGGCACTCAAAGGGCACTAAGCATAGAGTGTGAAAGCTGAGTTTCCTTGAGAGCTGCTTGGAAGCCTGATGGTGTATGAAGTTAGTGAGCCAAATGGAGTTGTTCTCCCACAAGAACCACTCGGCTGATCCTTCTTTAATATGCCCTTCACCAACATGCAGTGTTTCCTTCATTGAATTAGCTCTCACACCTACATTTGCATCTAGAGCCTTTGCATTGAGAGCTATCTGAAAATGGCTGTGGCGCTGAAGTTGCCTGTGAATGTGGAGTTGGTGGCATGTGAAACCCGTATGTGGAGCATTCGTTTGTGTGGGATGCTCACCAAGCTTCATTTCAGTCCTAGGCCCTGAAAGGGCACTAAGCATAGAGTGTGAAAACTGAGTTTCCTTGAGAGCTGCTTGGAAGCCTGATGGTGTGTGAAGTTAGTGAGCCAAATGGACTTGTTCTCCCACAAGAACCACTCGGCTGATCCTTCTTCAATATGCCCTTCACCAACATGCAATGTTTCCTTGTTTAAATTAGCTCTCACACCAATATTTGCGTCTAGAGCCTTTGCATTGAGGGCTATGTGAAAACGGCTGTGACGCTGAAGTTGCCTGTGAATGTGGAGTTGGTGGCATGTGAAACCCGCATGTGGAGCATTCGTTTGTGTGGGATGCTCTACCAGCTTCATTTCTGTCCTAGGCACTCAAAGGGCACTAAGCATAAAGTGAGAAAACTGAGTTTCCTTGAGAGCTGCTTGGAAGACTGATGATGTGTGAAGTTAGTGAGCCAAATGGACTTTTTCTCCCACAAGAACCACTCGGCTGATCCTTCTTCAATATGCCCTTCACCAACATGCAGTGTTTCCTTGATTGAATTAGCTCTCACACCAATATTTGCGTCTAGATCCTTTGCATTGAGAGGTATCTGAAAACGGCTGTGGCGCTGAAGTTGCCTGAGAATGTGGAGTTGGTGGCATGTGAAACCCGCATGTGGAGCATTCGTTTGTGTGGGATGCTCTACCAGGTTCATTCCTAGATAATGCACTCAAAGGGCACTAAGCATAGAGTGTGAAAACTGAGTTTCCTTGAGAGCTGCTTGGAAGCCTGATGGTGTGTGAAGTTAGTGAGCCAAATGGAGTTGTTCTCCCAAAAGAACCACTCAGCTGATTCTTCTTCAATATGCCCTTCACCAACATGCAGTGTTTCCTTGATTGA
>NW_026699847.1:0-33885 GCF_030435755.1 Ochotona princeps | reverse complement strand
TCAGGCTTCCAAGCAGCTCTCAAGGCAACTCAGTTTTCACACTCTATGCTTAGTGCCCTTTGAGTGCATTATCTAGGAATGAACCTGGTAGAGCATGCCACACAAAGGAATGCTCCACATGCGGTTTTCACATGCCACCAACTCCACATTCTCAGGCAACTTCAGCGCCACAGCCGTTTTCAGATAGCCCTCAATGCAAAGGCTCTAGACGCAAATATTGGTGTGAGAGCTAATTCAATCAAGGAAACACTGCATGTTGGTGAAGGGGCATATTGAAGAAGGATCAGCCGAGTGGTTCTTGTGGGAGAACAACTCCATTTGGCTCACTAGCTTCACACACCATCAGGCTTCCAAGCAGCTCTCAAGGAAACTCAGTTTTCACACTCTAGGCTTAGTGCCCTTTGAGTGCATTATCTAGGAATGAACCTGGTAGAGCATCCCACACAAACGAATGCTCCACATGCGGTTTTTCACATGCCACCAACTCCACATTCTCAGGCAACTTCAGCGCCACAGCCGTTTTCAGATAGCCCTCAATGAAAAGGCTCTAGACGCAAATACTGGTGTGAGAGCTAATTCAATCAAGGAAACACTGCATGTTGGTGAAAGACATAATGAAGAAGGATCAGCCGAGTGGTTCTTGTGGGAGAACAACTCCATTTGGGCTCACTAACTTCACACACCATCAGGCTTCCAAGCAGCTCTCAAGGAAACTCAGTTTTTCACACTCTATGCTTAGTGCCCTTTGAGTGCATTATCTAGGAATGAACCTGGTAGAGCATCCCACACAAAGGAATGCTCCACATGCGGTTTTCACATGCCACCAACTCCACATTCTCAGGCAACTTCAGCGCCACAGCCGTTTTCAGATAGCCCTCAATGCAAAGGCTCTAGACGCAAATATTGGTGTGAGAGCTAATTCAATCAAGGAAACACTGCATGTTGGTGAAGAGCATTTTGAAGAAGGATCAGCCGAGTGGTTCTTGTGGGAGAACAACTACATTTGGCTCACTAACTTCACACACCATCAGGCTTCCAAGCAGCTCTCAAGGAAACTCAGTTTTCACACTCTATACTTAGTGCCCTTTGAGTGCATTATCTAGGAATGAACCTGGTAGAGCATCCCACACAAACGAATGCTCCACATGCGGGTTTCACATGCCACCAACTCCACATTGACAGGTAACTTCAGCGCCACAGCCGTTTTCAGATAGCCCTCAATGCAAAGGCTCTAGACGCAAATACTGGTGTGAGAGCTAATTCAATCAAGGAAACACTGCATGTTGGTGAAGGGCATAATGAAGAAGGATCAGCCAAGTGGTTCTTGTGGGAGAACAACTCCATTTGGCTCACTAACTTCACACACCATCAGGCTTCCAAGCAGCTCTCAAGGAAACTCAGGTTTTCAACTCTAGGATTAGTGCCCTTTGAGTGCATTATCTAGGAATGAACCTGGTAGAGCATCCCACACAAACGAATGCTCCACATGCGGGTTTTCACATGCCACCAACTCCACATTGACAGGCAACTTCAGCGCCACAGCCGTTTTCAGATAGCCCTCAATGCAAAGGCTCTAGACGCAAATATTGGTGTGAGAGCTAATTCAATCAAGGAAACACTGCATGTTGGTGAAGGGCATATTGAAGAAGGATCAGCCGAGTGTTCTTGTGGGAGAACAACTCCATTTGGCTCACTAACTTCACACACCATCAGGCTTCCAAGCAGCTCTCAAGGAAACTCAGTTTTTCACACTATATACTTAGTGCCCTTTGAGAGCATTATCTAGGAATGAACCTGGTAGAGCATCCAACACAAACAAATGAACAAATGATCCACATGCGGGTTTCACATGCCACCAACTCCACATTCTCAGGCAACTTCAGCGCCACAGCCGTTTTCAGATAGCCCTCAATGCAAAGGCTCTAGACACAAATATTGGTGTGAGAGCTAATTCAATCAAGGAAACACTGCATGTTGGTGAAGGGCATATTGAAGAAGGATCAGCCGAGTGGTTCTTGCGGGAGAACAACTCCATTTGGCTCACTAACTTCACAAACCATCAGGCTTCCAAGCAGCTCTCAAGGAAACTCAGTTTTCACACTCTATGCTTAGTGCCCTTTGAGTGCATTATCTAGGAATGAACCTGGTAGAGCATCCCACACAAACGAATGCTCCACATGCGGGTTTCACATGCCACCAACTCCACATTCTCAGGCAACTTCAGCGCCACAGCCGTTTTCAGATAGCCCTCAATGCAAAGGCTCTAGACGCAAATACTGGTGTGAGAGCTAATTCAATCAAGGAAACACTGCATATTGGTGAAGGGCATATTGAAGAAGGATCAGCTGAGTGATTCTTGGGGGGAGAACAACTCCATTTGGCTCACTAACTTCACACACCATCAGGCTTCCAAGCAGCTCTCAAGGAAACTCAGTTTTCACACTCTATGCTTAGTGCCCTTTGAGTGCATTATCTAGGAATGAACCTGGTAGAGCATCCCTGAGCATCCCACACAAACGAATGCTCCACATGCGGGTTTCACATGCCACCAACTCCACATTCACAGGCAACTTCAGCGCCACAGCCGTTTTCAGATAGCCCTCAATGCAGAGGCTCTAGACGCAAATATTGGTGTGAGAGCTAATTCAATCAAGGAAACACTGCATGTTGGTGAAGAGCATATTGAAGAAGGATCGGCCGAGTGGTTCTTGTGGGAGAACAACTACATTTGGCTCACTAACTTCACACACCATCAGGCTTCCAAGCAGCTCTCAAGGGAACTCAGTTTTCACACTCTATGCTTAGTGCCCTTTGAGTGCATTATCTAGGAATGAACCTGGTAGAGCATCCCACACAAACGAATGCTCCACATGCGGGTTTCACATGCCACCAACTCCACATTGACAGGTAACTTCAGCGCCACAGCCGTTTTCAGATAGCCCTCAATGCAAAGGCTCTAGACGCAAATACTGGTGTGAGAGCTAATTCAATCAAGGAAACACTGCATGTTGGTGAAGGGCATAATGAAGAAGGATCAGCCGAGTGGTTCTTGTGGGAGAACAACTCCATTTGGCTCACTAACTTCACACACCATCAGGCTTCCAAGCAGCTCTCAAGGAAACTCAGTTTTCAACTCTAGGATTATTGCCCTTTGAGTGCATTACCTAGGAATGAACCTGGTAGAGCATCCCACACAAACGAATGCTCCACATGCGGGTTTCACATGCCACCAACTCCACATTCACAGGCAACTTCAGCGCCACAGCCGTTTTCAGATAGCCCTCAATGCAAAGGCTCTAGACGCAAATACTGGTGTGAGAGCTAATTCAATCAAGGAAACACTGCATGTTGGTGAAGGGCATATTGAAGAAGGATCAGCCAAGTGGTTCTTGTGGGAGAACAACTCCATTTGGCTCACTAACTTCACACACCATCAGGCTTCCAAGCAGCTCTCAAGGAAACTCAGTTTTCACACTCTATACTTAGTGCCCTTTGAGAGCATTATCTAGGAATGAACCTGGTAGAGCATCCAACACAAACAAATGAACAAATGATCCACATGCGGGTTTCACATGCCACCAACTCCACATTCTCAGGCAACTTCAGCGCCACAGCCGTTTTCAGATAGCCCTCAATGCAAAGGCTCTAGACACAAATATTGGTGTGAGAGCTAATTCAATCAAGGAAACACTGCATGTTGGTGAAGGGCATATTGAAGAAGGATCAGCCGAGTGGTTCTTGCGGGAGAACAACTCCATTTGGCTCACTAACTTCACACACCATCAGGCTTCCAAGCAGCTCTCAAGGAAACTCAGTTTTCACACTCTATGCTTAGTGCCCTTTGAGTGCATTATCTAGGAATGAACCTGGTAGAGCATCCCACACAAACGAATGCTCCACATGCGGGTTTCACATGCCACCAACTCCACATTCTCAGGCAACTTCAGCGCCACAGCCGTTTTCAGATAGCCCTCAATGCAAAGGCTCTAGACGCAAATACTGGTGTGAGAGCTAATTCAATCAAGGAAACACTGCATATTGGTGAAGGGCATATTGAAGAAGGATCAGCTGAGTGATTCTTGTGGGAGAACAACTCCATTTGGCTCACTAACTTCACACACCATCAGGCTTCCAAGCAGCTCTCAAGGAAACTCAGTTTTCACACTCTATGCTTAGTGCCCTTTGAGTGCATTATCTAGGAATGAACCTGGTCGACATCCCACACAAACAAAAGCTCCACATGCGGGTTTCACATGCCACCAACTCCACATTCTCAGGCAACTTCAGCGCCACAGCCGTTTTCAGATAGCCCTCAATGCAAAGGCTCTAGACGCAAATATTGGTGTGAGAGCTAATTCAATCAAGGAAACACTGCATGTTGGTGAAGGGCATATTGAGGAAGGATCAGCCGAGTGGCTCTTGTGGGAGAACAACTCCATTTGGCTCACTAACTTCACACACCATCAGGCTTCCAAGCAGCTCTCAAGGAAACTCAGTTTTCACACTCTAGGCTTAGTGCCTTTTCAGTACCTAGGACTGAAATGAAGCTTGGTAGAGCATCCCACACAAACGAATGCTCCACATGCGGGTTTCACATGACACCAACTCCACATTCGCAGGCAACTTCAGCACCACAGCCGTTTTCTGATAGCCCTCAATGCAAAGGCTCTAGACGCAAATATTGGTGTGAGAGCTAATTCAATCAAGGAAACACTGCATGTTGGTGAAGAGCATATTGAAGAAGGATCAGCCGAGTGGTTCTTGTGGGAGAACAACTCCATTTGGCTCACTAACTTCACACACCATCAGGCTTCCAAGCAGCTCTCAAGGAAACTCAGTTTTCAACTCTAGGATTAGTGCCCTTTGAGTGCATTATCTAGGAATGAACCTGGTAGAGCATCCCACACAAACGAATGCTCCACATGCGGGTTTCACATGCCACCAACTCCACATTGACAGGCAACTTCAGCGCCACAGCCGTTTTCAGATAGCCCTCAATGCAAAGGCTCTAGACGCAAATATTGGTGTGAGAGCTAATTCAATCAAGGAAACACTGCATGTTGGTGAAGGGCATATTGAAGAAGGATCAGCCAAGTGGTTCTTGTGGGAGAACAACTCCATTTGGCTCACTAACTTCACACACCATCAGGCTTCCAAGCAGCTCTCAAGGAAACTCAGTTTTCACACTCTATACTTAGTGCCCTTTGAGAGCATTATCTAGGAATGAACCTGGTAGAGCATCCAACACAAACAAATGAACAAATGATCCACATGCGGGTTTCACATGCCACCAACTCCACATTCTCAGGCAACTTCAGCGCCACAGCCGTTTTCAGATAGCCCTCAATGCAACGGCTCTAGACACAAATATTGGTGTGAGAGCTAATTCAATCAAGGAAACACTGCATGTTGGTGAAGGGCATATTGAAGAAGGATCAGCCGAGTGGTTCTTGCGGGAGAACAACTCCATTTGGCTCACTAACTTCACAAACCATCAGGCTTCCAAGCAGCTCTCAAGGAAACTCAGTTTTCACACTCTATGCTTAGTGCCCTTTGAGTGCATTATCTAGGAATGAACCTGGTAGAGCATCCCACACAAACGAATGCTCCACATGCGGGTTTCACATGCCACCAACTCCACATTCTCAGGCAACTTCAGCGCCACAGCCGTTTTCAGATAGCCCTCAATGCAAAGGCTCTAGACGCAAATACTGGTGTGAGAGCTAATTCAATCAAGGAAACACTGCATGTTGGTGAAGGGCATATTGAAGAAGGATCAGCCGAGTGGTTCTTGTGGGAGAACAACTCCATTTGGCTCACTAACTTCACACACCATCAGGCTTCCAAGCAGCTCTCAAGGAAACTCAGTTTTCACACTCTATGCTTAGTGCCCTTTGAGTGCATTATCTAGGAATGAACCTGGTAGAGCATCCCACACAAACGAATGCTCCACATGCGGGTTTCACATGCCACCAACTCCACATTCTCAGGCAACTTCAGCGCCACAGCCGTTTTCAGATAGCCCTCAATGCAAAGGCTCTAGATGCAAATACTGGTGTGAGAGCTAATTCAATCAAGGAAACACTGCATATTGGTGAAGGGCATATTGAAGAAGGATCAGCTGAGTGATTCTTGGGGGAGAACAACTCCATTTGGCTCACTAACTTCACACACCATCAGGCTTCCAAGCAGCTCTCAAGGAAACTCAGTTTTCACACTCTATGCTTAGTGCCCTTTGAGTGCATTATCTAGGAATGAACCTGGTCGACATCCCACACACACAAATGCTCCACATGCGGGTTTCACATGCCACCAACTCCACATTCGCAGGCAACTTCAGCGCCACAGCCGTTTTCAGATAGCCCTCAATGCAAAGGCTCTAGACGCAAATATTGGTGTGAGAGCTAATTCAATCAAGGAAACACTGCATGTTGGTGAAGGGCATATTGAAGAAGGATCAGCCGAGTGGTTCTTGTGGGAGAACAACTCCATTTGGCTCACTAACTTCACACACCATCAGGCTTCCAAGCAGCTCTCAAGGAAACTCAGTTTTCACACTCTATACTTAGTGCCCTTTGAGTGCATTATCTAGGAAGGAACCTGGTAGAGCATCCCACACAAACGAATGCTCCACATGCGGGTTTCACATGCCACCAACTCCACATTCTCAGGCAACTTCAGCGCCACAGCCGTTTTCAGATAGCCCTCAATGCAAAGGCTCTAGACGCAAATATTGGTGTGAGAGCTAATTCAATCAAGGAAACACTGCATGTTGGTGAAGGGCATATTGAAGAAGGATCAGCCGAGTGGTTCTTGTGGGAGAACAACTCCATTTGGCTCACTAACTTCACACACCATCAGGCTTCCAAGCAGCTCTCAAGGAAACTCAGTTTTCACACTCTAGGCTTAGTGCCCTTTGAGTGCATTATCTAGGAATGAACCTGGTAGAGCATCCCACACAAACGAATGCTCCACATGCGGGTTTCACATGCCACCAACTCCACATTGACAGGCAACTCCAGCGCCACAGCCGTTTTCAGATAGCCCCCAATGCAAAGGCTCTAGACGCAAATATTGGTGTGAGAGCTAACTCAATCAAGGAAACACTGCATGTTGGTGAAGGGCATATTGAAGAAGGATCATCTGAGTGGTTCTTGTGGGAGAACAACTCCATTTGGCTCACTAACTTCACACACCATCAGGCTTCCAAGCAGCTCTCAAGGAAACTCAGTTTTCACACTCTATGCTTAGTGCCCTTTGAGTGCATTATCTAGGAATGAACCTGGTAGAGCATCCCACACAAACGAATGCTCCACATGCGGGTTTCACATGCCACCAACTCCACATTCTCAGGCAACTTCAGCGCCACAGCCGTTTTCAGATAGCCCTCAATGCAAAGGCTCTAGACGCAAATACTGGTGTTAGAGCTAATTCAATCAAGGAAACACTGCATGTTGGTGAAGGGCATAATGAAGAAGGATCATCCAAGTGGTTCTTGTAAGAGAACAACTCCATTTGGCTCACTAACTTCACACACCATCAGGCTTCCAAGCAGCTCTCAAGGAAACTCAGTTTTCACACTCTATGCTTAGTGCCCTTTGAGTGCATTATCTAGGAATGAACCTGGTAGAGCATCCCACACAAACGAATGCTCCACATGCGGGTTTCACATGCCACCAACTCCACATTCACAGGCAACTTCAGTGCCACAGCCGTTTTCAGATAGCCCTCAATGCAGAGGCTCTAGACGCAAATATTGGTGTGAGAGCTAATTCAATCAAGGAAACACTGCATGTTGGTGAAGGGCATATTGAAGAAGGATCAGCCGAGTGGTTCTTGTGGGAGAACAACTACATTTGGCTCACTAACTTCACACACCATCAGGCTTCCAAGCAGCTCTCAAGGAAACTCAGTTTTCACACTCTATGCTTAGTGCCCTTTGAGTGCATTATCTAGGAATGAACCTGGTAGAGCATCCCACACAAACGAATGCTCCACATGCGGGTTTCACATGCCACCAACTCCACATTCTCAGGCAACTTCAGCGCCAGAGCCGTTTTCAGATAGCCCTCAATGCAAAGTCTCTAGACGCAAATATTGGTGTGAGAGCTAATTCAATCAAGGAAACACTGCATGTTGGTGAAGAGCATATTGAAGAAGGATCGGCCGAGTGGTTCTTGTGGGAGAACAACTACATTTGGCTCACTAACTTCACACACCATCAGGCTTCCAAGCAGCTCTCAAGGGAACTCAGTTTTCACACTCTATGCTTAGTGCCCTTTGAGTGCATTATCTAGGAATGAACCTGGTAGAGCATCCCACACAAACGAATGCTCCACATGCGGGTTTCACATGCCACCAACTCCACATTCTCAGGCAACTTCAGCGCCAGAGCCGTTTTCTGATAGCCCTCAATGCAAAGGCTCTAGACGCAAATACTGGTGTGAGAGCTAATTCAATCAAGGAAACACTGCATGTTGGTGAAGGGCATATTGAAGAAGGATCAGCCAAGTGGTTCTTGTGGGAGAACAACTCCATTTGGCTCACTAACTTCACACACCATCAGGCTTCCAAGCAGCTCTCAAGGAAACTCAGTTTTCACACTCTATGCTTAGTGCCCTTTGAGTGCATTATCTAGGAATGAACCTGGTCGACATCCCACACAAACAAAAGCTCCACATGCGGGTTTCACATGCCACCAACTCCACATTCTCAGGCAACTTCAGCGCGACAGCCGTTTTCAGATAGCCCTCAATGCAAAGGCTCTAGACACAAATATTGGTGTGAGAGCTAATTCAATCAAGGAAACACTGCATGTTGGTGAAGGGCATATTGAAGAAGGATCAGCTGAGTGGTTCTTGTGGGAGAACAACTCCATTTGGCTCACTAACTTCACACACCATCAGGCCTCCAAGCAGCTCTCAAGGAAACTCAGTTTTCACACTCTAGGCTTAGTGCCCTTTGAGTGCATTATCTAGGAATGAACCTGGTAGAGCATCCCACACAAACGAATGCTCCACATGCGGGTTTCACATGCCACCAACTCCACATTCTCAGGCAACTTCAGCGCCACAGCCGTTTTCAGATAGCCCTCAATGCAAAGGCTCTAGACGCAAATATTGGTGTGAGAGCTAATTCAATCAAGGAAACACTGCATGTTGGTGAAGGGCATATTGAGGAAGGATCAGCCGAGTGGCTCTTGTGGGAGAACAACTCCATTTGGCTCACTAACTTCACACACCATCAGGCTTCCAAGCAGCTCTCAAGGAAACTCAGTTTTCACACTCTATGCTTAGTGCCTTTTCAGTACCTAGGACTGAAATGAAGCTTGGTAGAGCATCCCACACAAACGAATGCTCCACATGCGGGTTTCACATGACACCAACTCCACATTCGCAGGCAACTTCAGTGCCACAGCCGTTTTCAGATAGCCCTCAATGCAAAGGCTCTAGACGCAAATATTGGTGTGAGAGCTAATTCAATCAAGGAAACACTGCATGTTGGTGAAGGGCATATTGAAGAAGGATCAGCTGAGTGGTTCTTGTGGGAGAACAACTCCATTTGGCTCACTAACTTCACACACCATCAGGCTTCCAAGCAGCTCTCAAGGAAACTCAGTTTTCACACTCTATGCTTAGTGCCCTTTGAGTGCATTATCTAGGAATGAACCTGGTAGAGCATCCCACACAAACGAATGCTCCACATGCGGGTTTCACATTCCTCAACTCCACATTCTCAGGCAACTTCAGCGCCACACCCGTTTTCAGATAGCCCTCAATGCAAAGGCTCTAGACGCAAATATTGGTGTGAGAGCTAATTCAATCAAGGAAACACTGCATGTTGGTGAAGGGCATATTGAAGAAGGATCAGCCGAGTGGTTCTTGTGGGAGAACAACTCCATTTGGCTCACTAACTTCACACACCATCAGGCTTCCAAGCAGCTCTCAAAGAAACTCAGTTTTCACACTCTAGGCTTAGTGCCCTTTGAGTGCATTATCTAGGAATGAACCTGGTAGAGCATCCCACACAAACGAATGCTCCACATGCGGGTTTCACATGCCACCAACTCCACATTGACAGGCAACTCCAGCGCCACAGCCGTTTTCAGATGGCCCTCAATGCAAAGGCTCTAGACGCAAATACTGGTGTGAGAGCTAATTCAATCAAGGAAACACTGCATGTTGGTGAAGGGCATATTGAAGAAGGATCAGCCGAGTGGTTCTTGTGGGAGAACAACTCCATTTGGCTCACTAACTTCACACACCATCAGGCTTCCAAGCAGCTCTCAAGGAAATTCAGTTTTCACACTCTAGGCTTAGTGCCCTTTGAGTGCATTATCTAGGAATGAACCTGGTAGAGCATCCCACACAAACGAATGCTCCACATGCGGGTTTCACATGCCACCAACTCCACATTCACAGGCAACTTCAGTGCCACAGCCGTTTTCAGATAGCCCTCAATGCAAAGGCTCTAGACGCAAATATTGGTGTGAGAGCTAATTCAATCAAGGAAACACTGCATGTTGGTGAAGGGCATATTGAAGAAGGATCAGCTGAGTGGTTCTTGTGGGAGAACAACTCCATTTGGCTCACTAACTTCACACACCATCAGGCTTCCAAGCAGCTCTCAAGGAAACTCAGTTTTCACACTCTATGCTTAGTGCCCTTTGAGTGCATTATCTAGGAATGAACCTGGTAGAGCATCCCACACAAACGAATGCTCCACATGCGGGTTTCACATTCCTCAACTCCACATTCTCAGGCAACTTCAGCGCCACACCCGTTTTCAGATAGCCCTCAATGCAAAGGCTCTAGACGCAAATATTGGTGTGAGAGCTAATTCAATCAAGGAAACACTGCATGTTGGTGAAGGGCATATTGAAGAAGGATCAGCCGAGTGGTTCTTGTGGGAGAACAACTCCATTTGGCTCACTAACTTCACACACCATCAGGCTTCCAAGCAGCTCTCAAGGAAACTCAGTTTTCACACTCTAGGCTTAGTGCCCTTTGAGTGCATTATCTAGGAATGAACCTGGTAGAGCATCCCACACAAACGAATGCTCCACATGCGGGTTTCACATGCCACCAACTCCACATTCACAGGCAACTTCAGCGCCACAGCCGTTTTCAGATAGCCCTCAATGCAAAGGCTCTAGACGCAAATATTGGTGTGAGAGCTAATTCAATCAAGGAAACACTGCATGTTGGTGAAGGGCATATTGAAGAAGGATCAGCCGAGTGGTTCTTGTGGGAGAACAACTCCATTTGGCTCACTAACTTCACACACCATCAGGCTTCCAAGCAGCTCTCAAGGAAACTCAGTTTTCACACTCTATGCTTAGTGCCTTTTGAGTACATAGGACTGAAATGAAGGTTCTTGAGCATCCCACACAAACGAATGCTCCACATGCGGGTTTCACATGTCACCAACTCCACATTCTTAGGCAACTTCAGCGCCACAGCCGTTTTCAGACAGCCCTCAATGCAAAGGCTCTAGACGCAAATATTGGTGTGAGAGCTAACTCAATCAAGGAAACACTGCATGTTGGTGAAGGGCATATTGAAGAAGGATCATCTGAGTGGTTCTTGTGGGAGAACAACTCCATTTGGCTCACTAACTTCACACACCATCAGGCTTCCAAGCAGCTCTCAAGGAAACTCAGTTTTCACACTCTATGCTTAGTGCCCTTTGAGTGCATTATCTAGGAATGAACCTGGTAGAGCATCCCACACAAACGAATGCTCCACATGCGGGTTTCACATGCCACCAACTCCACATTCTCAGGCAACTTCAGCGCCACAGCCGTTTTCAGATAGCCCTCAATGCAAAGGCTCTAGACGCAAATACTGGTGTTAGAGCTAATTCAATCAAGGAAACACTGCATGTTGCTGAAGGGCATAATGAAGAAGGATCATCCAAGTGGTTCTTGTGGGAGAACAACTCCATTTGGCTCACTAACTTCACACACCATCAGGCTTCCAAGCAGCTCTCAAGGAAACTCAGTTTTCACACTCTATACTTAGTGCCCTTTGAGTGCATTATCTAGGAATGAACCTGGTAGAGCATCCCACACAAACGAATGCTCCACATGCGGGTTTCACATGCCACCAACTCCACATTCACAGGCAACTTCAGCGCCACAGCCGTTTTCAGATAGCCCTCAATGCAAAGGCTCTAGACGCAAATACTGGTGTGAGAGCTAATTCAATCAAGGAAACACTGCATGTTGGTGAAGGGCATATTGAAGAAGGATCAGCCAAGTGGTTCTTGTGGGAGAACAACTCCATTTGGCTCACTAACTTCACACACCATCAGGCTTCCAAGCAGCTCTCAAGGAAACTCAGTTTTCACACTCTATACTTAGTGCCCTTTGAGAGCATTATCTAGGAATGAACCTGGTAGAGCATCCAACACAAACAAATGAACAAATGATCCACATGCGGGTTTCACATGCCACCAACTCCACATTCACAGGCAACTTCAGCGCCACAGCCGTTTTCAGATAGCCCTCAATGCAAAGGCTATAGACGCAAATATTGGTGTGAGAGCTAATTCAATCAAGGAAACACTGCATGTTGGTGAAGGGCATATTGAAGAAGGATCAGCCGAATGGTTCTTGTGGGAGAACAACTCCATTTGGCTCACTAACTTCACACACCATCAGGCTTCCAAGCAGCTCTCAAGGAAACTCAGTTTTCACACTATAGGCTTAATGCCCTTTGAGTGCCTAGGACTGAAAAGAAGCTGGTAGAGCATCCCACACAAACGAATGCTCCACATGCGGGTTTCACATGCCACCAACTCCACATTCTCAGGCAACTTCAGCGCCACAGCCATTTTCAGATAGCCCTCAATGCAAAGGCAGTAGACACAAATATTGGTGTGAGAGCTAATTCAATCAAGGAAACACTGCATGTTGGTGAAGGGCATATTGAAGAAGGATCAGCCGAGTGGTTCTTGTGGGAGAACAACTCCATTTGGCTCACTAACTTCACACACCATCAGGCTTCCAAGCAGCTCTCAAGAAAACTCAGTTTTCACACTCTATGCTTAGTGCCTTTTGAGTACCTAGGACTGAAATGAAGCTTGGTTAGAGCATCCCACACAAACGAATGCTCCACATGCGGGTTTCACATGCCACCAACTCCACATTCACAGGCAACTTCAGCGCCACAGCCGTTTTCAGATAGCCCTCAATGCAAAGGCTCTAGACACAAGTATTGGTGTGAGAGCTAATTCAATCAAGGAAACACTGCATGTTGGTGAAGGGCATATTGAAGAAGGATCAGCTGAGTGGTTCTTGTGGGAGAACAACTCCATTTGGCTCACTAACTTCACACACCATCAGGCTTCCAAGCAGCTCTCAAGGAAACTCAGTTTTCACACTCTATGCTTAGTGCCCTTTGAGTGCATTATCTAGGAATGAACCTGGTAGAGCATCCCACACAAACGAATGCTCCACATGCGGGTTTCACATGCCACCAACTCCACATTCTCAGGCAACTTCAGCGCCACAGCCGTTTTCAGATAGCCCTCAATGCAAAGGCTCTAGACGCAAATATTGGTGTGAGAGCTAATTCAATCAAGGAAACACTGCATGTTGGTGAAGGGCATATTGAAGAAGGATCAGCCGAGTGGTTCTTGTGGGAGAACAACTCCATTTGGCTCACTAACTTCACACACCATCAGGCTTCCAAGCAGCTCTCAAGGAAACTCAGTTTTCACACTCTATGCTTAGTGCCCTTTGAGTGCATTATCTAGGAATGAACCTGGTAGAGCATCCCACACAAACGAATGCTCCACATGCGGGTTTCACATGCCACCAACTCCACATTCTCAGGCAACTTCAGCGCCACAGCCGTTTTCAGATAGCCCTCAATGCAAAGGCTCTAGACGCAAATATTGGTGTGAGAGCTAATTCAATCAAGGAAACACTGCATGTTGGTGAAGGGCATATTGAAGAAGGATCAGCCGAGTGGTTCTTGTGGGAGAACAACTCCATTTGGCTCACTAACTTCACACACCATCAGGCTTCCAAGCAGCTCTCAAGGAAACTCAGTTTTCACACTCTATGCTTAGTGCCCTTTGAGTGCATTATCTAGGAATGAACCTGGTAGAGCATCCCACACAAACGAATGCTCCACATGCGGGTTTCACATGCCACCAACTCCACATTCTCAGGCAACTTCAGCGCCACAGCCGTTTTCAGATAGCCCTCAATGCAAAGGCTCTAGACGCAAATATTGGTGTGAGAGCTAATTCAATCAAGGAAACACTGCATGTTGGTGAAGGGCATATTGAAGAAGGATCAGCCGAGTGGTTCTTGTGGGAGAACAACTCCATTTGGCTCACTAACTTCACACACCATCAGGCTTCCAAGCAGCTCTCAAGGAAACTCAGTTTTCACACTCTAGGCTTAGTGCCCTTTGAGTGCATTATCTAGGAATGAACCTGGTAGAGTTTCCCACACAAACGAATGCTCCACATGCGGGTTTCACATGCCACCAACTCCACATTCTCAGGCAACTTCAGCGTCACAGCCGTTTTCAGATAGCCCTCAATGCAAAGGCTCTAGATGCAAATATTGGTGTGAGAGCTAATTCAATCAAGGAAACACTGCATGTTGGTGAAGGGCATATTGAAGAAGGATCAGCCGAGTGGTTCTTGTGGGAGAACAACTCCATTTGGCTCACTAACTTCACACACCATCAGGCTTCCAAGCAGCTCTCAAGGAAACTCAGTTTTCACACTCTATGCTTAGTGCCCTTTGAGTGCATTATCTAGGAATGAACCTGGTAGAGCATCCCACACAAACGAATGCTCCACATGCGGGTTTCACATGCCACCAACTCCACATTCTCAGGCAACTTCAGCGCCACAGCCATTTTCAGATAGCCCTCAATGCAAAGGCTCTAGATGCAAATATTGGTGTGAGAGCTAATTCAATCAAGGAAACACTGCATGTTGGTGAAGGGCATATTGAAGAAGGATCAGCCGAGTGGTTCTTGTGGGAGAACAACTCCATTTGGCTCACTAACTTCACACACCATCAGGCTTCCAAGCAGCTCTCAAGGAAACTCAGTTTTCACACTCTATGCTTAGTGCCTTTTGAGTACCTAGGACTGAAATGAAGCTTGGTTAGCATCCCACACAAACGAATGCTCCACATGCGGGTTTCACATGCCACCAACTCCACATTGACAGGCAACTTCAGCGCCACAGCCGTTTTCAGATAGCCCTCAATGCAAAGGCTCTAGACGCAAATATTGGTGTGAGAGCTAATTCAATCAAGGAAACACTGCATGTTGGTGAAGGGCATATTGAAGAAGGATCAGCCGAGTGGTTCTTGTGGGAGAACAACTCCATTTGGCTCACTAACTTCACACACCATCAGGCTTCCAAGCAGCTCTCAAGGAAACTCAGTTTTCACACTCTATGCTTAGTGCCCTTTGAGTGCATTATCTAGGAATGAACCTGGTAGAGCATCCCACACAAACGAATGCTCCACATGCGGGTTTCACATGACACCAACTCCACATTCGCAGGCAACTTCAGCGCCACAGCCGTTTTCAGATAGCCCTCAATGCAAAGGCTCTAGACGCAAATATTGGTGTGAGAGCTAATTCAATCAAGGAAACACTGCATGTTGGTGAAGCGCATATTGAAGAAGGATCAGCCGAGTGATTCTTGGTGGAGAACAACTCCATTTGGCTCACTAACTTCACACACCATCAGGCTTCCAAGCAGCTCTCAAGGAAACTCAGTTTTCACACTCTATGCTTAGTGCCCTTTGAGTGCATTATCTAGGAATGAACCTGGTCGACATCCCACAGAAACAAATGCTCCACATGCGGGTTTCACATGCCACCAACTCCACATTCTCAGGCAACTTCAGCGCGACAGCCGTTTTCAGATAGCCCTCAATGCAAAGGCTCTAGACACAAATATTGGTGTGAGAGCTAATTCAATCAAGGAAACACTGCATGTTGGTGAAGGGCATATTGAAGAAGGATCAGCTGAGTGGTTCTTGTGGGAGAACAACTCCATTTGGCTCACTAACTTCACACACCATCAGGCCTCCAAGCAGCTCTCAAGGAAACTCAGTTTTCACACTCTATGCTTAGTGCCCTTTGAGTGCATTATCTAGGAAGGAACCTGGTAGAGCATCCCACACAAACGAATGCTCCACATGCGGGTTTCACATGCCACCAACTCCACATTCACAGGCAACTTCAGCGCCACAGCCATTTTCAGATAGCCCTCAATGCAAAGGCTCTAGACGCAAATATTGGTGTGAGAGCTAATTCAATCAAGGAAACACTGCATGTTGGTGAAGGGCATATTGAAGAAGGATCAGCCAAGTGGTTCTTGTGGGAGAACAACTCCATTTGGCTCACTAACTTCACACACCATCAGGCTTCCAAGCAGCTCTCAAGGAAACTCAGTTTTCACACTCTAGGCTTAGTGCCTTTTGAGTACCTAGGACTGAAATGAAGCTTGGTTAGCATCCCACACAAACGAATGCTCCACATGCGGGTTTCACATGACACCAACTCCACATTCGCAGGCAACTTCAGCGCCACAGCCGTTTTCAGATAGCCCTCAATGCAAAGGCTCTAGACGCAAATATTGGTGTGAGAGCTAATTCAATCAAGGAAACACTGCATGTTGGTGAAGGGCATATTGAAGAAGGATCAGCCGAGTGGTTCTTGTGGGAGAACAACTCCATTTGGCTCACTAACTTCACACACCATCAGGCTTCCAAGCAGCTCTCAAGGAAACTCAGTTTTCACACTCTATGCTTAGTGCCCTTTGAGTGCATTATCTAGGAATGAACCTGGTAGAGCATCCCACACAAACGAATGCTCCACATGCGGGTTTCACATGCCACCAACTCCACATTCTCAGGCAACTTCAGCGCCACAGCCGTTTTCAGATAGCCCTCAATGCAAAGGCTCTAGACGCAAATATTGGTGTGAGAGCTAATTCAATCAAGGAAACACTGCATGTTGATGAAGGGCATATTGAAGAAGGATCAGCCATGTGGTTCTTGTGGGAGAACAACTCCATGTGGCTCACTAACTTCACACACCATCAGGCCTCCAAGCAGCTCTCAAGGAAACTCAGTTTTCACACTCTATGCTTAGTGCCCTTTGAGTGCATTATCTAGGAATGAACCTGGTAGAGCATCCCACACAAACGAATGCTCCACATGCGGGTTTCACATGCCACCAACTCCACATTCTCAGGCAACTTCAGCGCCACAGCCGTTTTCAGATAGCCCTCAATGCAAAGGCTCTAGACGCAAATATTGGTGTGAGAGCTAATTCAATCAAGGAAACACTGCATGTTGGTGAAGGGCATATTGAAGAAGGATCAGCCGAGTGGTTCTTGTGGGAGAACAACTCCATTTGGCTCACTAACTTCACACACCATCAGGCTTCCAAACAGCTATCAAAGAAACTCAGTTTTCACGCTCTAGGCTTAGTGCCCTTTGAGTGCATTATCTAGGAATGAACCTGGTAGAGCATCCCACACAAACGAATGCTCCACATGCGGGTTTCACATGCCACCAACTCCACATTCACAGGCAACTTCAGTGCCACAGCCGTTTTCAGATAGCCCTCAATGCAAAGGCTCTAGACGCAAATATTGGTGTGAGAGCTAATTCAATCAAGGAAACACTGCATGTTGGTGAAGGGCATATTGAAGAAGGATCAGCTGAGTGGTTCTTGTGGGAGAACAACTCCATTTGGCTCACTAACTTCACACACCATCAGGCCTCCAAGCAGCTCTCAAGGAAACTCAGTTTTCACACTCTATGCTTAGTGCCCTTTGAGTGCATTATCTAGGAATGAACCTGGTAGAGCATCCCACACAAACGAATGCTCCACATGCGGGTTTCACATGCCACCAACTCCACATTCACAGGCAACTTCAGCGCCACAGCCATTTTCAGATAGCCCTCAATGCAAAGGCTCTAGACGCAAATATTGGTGTGAGAGCTAATTCAATCAAGGAAACACTGCATGTTGGTGAAGGGCATATTGAAGAAGGATCAGCCAAGTGGTTCTTGTGGGAGAACAACTCCATTTGGCTCACTAACTTCACACACCATCAGGCTTCCAAGCAGCTCTCAAGGAAACTCAGTTTTCACACTCTAGGCTTAGTGCCCTTTGAGTGCATTATCTAGGAATGAACCTGGTAGAGCATCCCACACAAACGAATGCTCCACATGCGGGTTTCACATGACACCAACTCCACATTCTCAGGCAACTTCAGCGCCACAGCCGTTTTCAGATAGCCCTCAATGCAAAGGCTCTAGACGCAAATATTGGTGTGAGAGCTAATTCAATCAAGGAAACACTGCATGTTGACGAAGGGCATATTGAAGAAGGATCAGCCAAGTGGTTCTTGTGGGAGAACAACTCCATGTGGCTCACTAACTTCACACACCACCAGGCTTCCCAGCTCTCAAGGAAACTCAGTTTTCACACTCTATGCTTAGTGCCCTTTGAGTGCATTATCTAGGAATGAACCTGGTAGAGCATCCCACACAAACGAATGCTCCACATGCGGGTTTCACATGCCACCAACTCCACATTCTCAGGCAACTTCAGCGCCACAGCCGTTTTCAGATAGCCCTCAATGCAAAGGCTCTAGACGCAAATATTGGTGTGAGAGCTAATTCAATCAAGGAAACACTGCATGTTGGTGAAGGGCATATTGAAGAAGGATCAGCCGAGTGGTTCTTGTGGGAGAACAACTCCATTTGGCTCACTAACTTCACACACCATCAGGCTTCCAAGCAGCTCTCAAAGAAACTCAGTTTTCACGCTCTAGGCTTAGTGCCCTTTGAGTGCATTATCTAGGAATGAACCTGGTAGAGCATCCCACACAAACGA
This sequence comes from Ochotona princeps, assembly GCF_030435755.1. Classification (NCBI taxonomy): domain Eukaryota; kingdom Metazoa; phylum Chordata; class Mammalia; order Lagomorpha; family Ochotonidae; genus Ochotona; species Ochotona princeps. The sequence continues at coordinate 14,980 of NW_026699847.1, read as the reverse complement.
ATGCTCCACATGCGGGTTTCACATGCCACCAACTCCACATTGACAGGCAACTTCAGCGCCACAGCCGTTTTCAGATGGCCCTCAATGCAAAGGCTCTAGACGCAAATACTGGTGTGAGAGCTAATTCAATCAAGGAAACACTGCATGTTGGTGAAGGGCATATTGAAGAAGGATCAGCCGAGTGGTTCTTGTGGGAGAACAACTCCATTTCGCTCACTAACTTCACACACCATCAGGCTTCCAAGCAGCTCTCAAGGAAATTCAGTTTTCACACTCTATGCTTAGTGCCTTTTGAGTACATAGGACTGAAATGAAGGTTCTTGAGCATCCCACACAAACGAATGCTCCACATGCGGGTTTCACATGTCACCAACTCCACATTCTTAGGCAACTTCAGCGCCACAGTCATTTTCAGATAGCGCCCAATGCAAAGGCTCTAGACGCAAATATTGGTGTGAGAGCTAACTCAATCAAGGAAACACTGCTTGTTGGTGAAGGGCATATTGAAGAAGGATCATCTGAGTGGTTCTTGTGGGAGAACAACTCCATTTGGCTCACTAACTTCACACACCATCAGGCTTCCAAGCAGCTCTCAAGGAAACTCAGTTTTCACACTCTATGCTTAGTGCCCTTTGAGTGCATTATCTAGGAATGAACCTGGTAGAGCATCCCACACAAACGAATGCTCCACATGCGGGTTTCACATGCCACCAACTCCACATTCTCAGGCAACTTCAGCGCCACAGCCGTTTTCAGATAGCCCTCAATGCAAAGGCTCTAGACGCAAATATTGGTGTGAGAGCTAATTCAATCAAGGAAACACTGCATGTTGGTGAAGGGCATATTGAAGAAGGATCAGCCGAGTGGTTCTTGTGGGAGAACAACTCCATTTGGCTCACTAACTTCACACACCATCAGGCTTCCAAGCAGCTCTCAAGGAAACTCAGTTTTCACACTCTAGGCTTAGTGCCCTTTGAGTGCATTATCTAGGAATGAACCTGGTAGAGCATCCCACACAAACGAATGCTCCACATGCGGGTTTCACATGCCACCAACTCCACATTCTCAGGCAACTTCAGCGTCACAGCCGTTTTCAGATAGCCCTCAATGCAAAGGCTCTAGATGCAAATATTGGTGTGAGAGCTAATTCAATCAAGGAAACACTGCATGTTGGTGAAGGGCATATTGAAGAAGGATCAGCCGAGTGGTTCTTGTGGGAGAACAACTCCATTTGGCTCACTAACTTCACACACCATCAGGCTTCCAAGCAGCTCTCAAGGAAACTCAGTTTTCACACTCTATGCTTAGTGCCCTTTGAGTGCATTATCTAGGAATGAACCTGGTAGAGCATCCCACACAAACGAATGCTCCACATGCGGGTTTCACATGCCACCAACTGCACATTCACAGGCAACTTCAGCGCCACAGCCGTTTTCAGATAGCCCTCAATGCAAAGGCTCTAGATGCAAATATTGGTGTGAGAGCTAATTCAATCAAGGAAACACTGCATGTTGGTGAAGGGCATATTGAAGAAGGATCAGCCGAGTGGTTCTTGTGGGAGAACAACTCCATTTGGCTCACTAACTTCACACACCATCAGGCTTCCAAGCAGCTCTCAAGGAAACTCAGTTTTCACACTCTATGCTTAGTGCCTTTTGAGTACCTAGGACTGAAATGAAGCTTGGTTAGCATCCCACACAAACGAATGCTCCACATGCGGGTTTCACATGCCACCAACTCCACATTGACAGGCAACTTCAGCGCCACAGCCGTTTTCAGATAGCCGTCAATGCAAAGGCTCTAGACGCAAATATTGGTGTGAGAGCTAATTCAATCAAGGAAACACTGCATGTTGGTGAAGGGCATATTGAAGAAGGATCAGCCGAGTGATTCTTGGGGGAGAACAACTCCATTTGGCTCACTAACTTCACACACCATCAGGCTTCCAAGCAGCTCTCAAGGAAACTCAGTTTTCACACTCTATGCTTAGTGCCCTTTGAGTGCATTATCTAGGAATGAACCTGGTAGAGCATCCCACACAAACAAATGCTCCACATGCGGGTTTCACATGCCACCAACTCCACATTCTCAGGCAACTTCAGCGCCACAGCCATTTTCAGATAGCCCTCAATGCAAAGGCTCTAGACACAAATATTGGTGTGAGAGCTAATTCAATCAAGGAAACACTGCATGTTGGTGAAGGGCATATTGAAGAAGGATCAGCTGAGTGGTTCTTGTGGGAGAACAACTCCATTTGCCTCACTAACTTCACACACCATCAGGCCTCCAAGCAGCTCTCAAGGAAACTCAGTTTTCACACTCTATGCTTAGTGCCCTTTGAGTGCATTATCTAGGAATGAACCTGGTAGAGCATCCCACACAAACGAATGCTCCACATGCGGGTTTCACATGCCACCAACTCCACATTCACAGGCAACTTCAGCGCCACAGCCATTTTCAGATAGCCCTCAATGCAAAGGCTCTAGACGCAAATATTGGTGTGAGAGCTAATTCAATCAAGGAAACACTGCATGTTGGTGAAGGGCATATTGAAGAAGGATCAGCCAAGTGGTTCTTGTGGGAGAACAACTCCATTTGGCTCACTAACTTCACACACCATCAGGCTTCCAAGCAGCTCTCAAGGAAACTCAGTTTTCACACTCTATGCTTAGTGCCTTTTGAGTACCTAGGACTGAAATGAAGCTTGGTTAGCATCCCACACAAACGAATGCTCCACATGCGGGTTTCACATGACACCAACTCCACATTCGCAGGCAACTTCAGCGCCACAGCCGTTTTCAGATAGCCCTCAATGCAAAGGCTCTAGACGCAAATATTGGTGTGAGAGCTAATTCAATCAAGGAAACACTGCATGTTGGTGAAGGGCATATTGAAGAAGGATCAGCCGAGTGGTTCTTGTGGGAGAACAACTCCATTTGGCTCACTAACTTCACACACCATCAGGCTTCCAAGCAGCTCTCAAGGAAACTCAGTTTTCACACTCTAGGCTTAGTGCCCTTTGAGTGCATTATCTAGGAATGAACCTGGTAGAGCATCCCACACAAACGAATGCTCCACATGCGGGTTTCACATGCCACCAACTCCACATTCTCAGGCAACTTCAGCGCCACAGCCGTTTTCAGATAGCCCTCAATGCAAAGGCTCTAGACGCAAATATTGGTGTGAGAGCTAATTCAATCAAGGAAACACTGCATGTTGATGAAGGGCATATTGAAGAAGGATCAGCCAAGTGGTTCTTGTGGGAGAACAACTCCATGTGGCTCACTAACTTCACACACCACCAGGCTTCCCAGCTCTCAAGGAAACTCAGTTTTCACACTCTATGCTTAGTGCCCTTTGAGTGCATTATCTAGGAATGAACCTGGAGAGCATCGCACACAAACGAATGCTCCACATGCGGGTTTCACATGCCACCAACTCCACATTCTCAGGCAACTTCAGCGCCACAGCCGTTTTCAGATAGCCCTCAATGCAAAGGCTCTAGACGCAAATATTGGTTTGAGAGCTAATTCAATCAAGGAAACACTGCATGTTGGTGAAGGGCATATTGAAGAAGGATCAGCCGAGTGGTTCTTGTGGGAGAACAACTCCATTTGGCTCACTAACTTCACACACCATCAGGCTTCCAAGCAGCTCTCAAAGAAACTCAGTTTTCACGCTCTAGGCTTAGTGCCCTTTGAGTGCATTATCTAGGAATGAACCTGGTAGAGCATCCCACACAAACGAATGCTCCACATGCGGGTTTCACATGCCACCAACTCCACATTGACAGGCAACTCCAGCGCCACAGCCGTTTTCAGATGGCCCTCAATGCAAAGGCTCTAGACGCAAATACTGGTGTGAGAGCTAATTCAATCAAGGAAACACTGCATGTTGGTGAAGGGCATATTGAAGAAGGATCAGCCGAGTGGTTCTTGTGGGAGAACAACTCCATTTGGCTCACTAACTTCACACACCATCAGGCTTCCAAACAGCTCTCAAGGAAACTCAGTTTTCACACTCTAGGCTTAGTGCCCTTTGAGTGCATTATCTAGGAATGAACCTGGTAGAGCATCCCACACAAACGAATGCTCCACATGCGGGTTTCACATGCCACCAACTCCACATTCTCAGGCAACTTCAGCGCCACAGCCGTTTTCAGATAGCCCTCAATGCAAAGGCTCTAGACGCAAATATTGGTGTGAGAGCTAATTCAATCAAGGAAACACTGCATGTTGATGAAGGGCATATTGAAGAAGGATCAGCCAAGTGGTTCTTGTGGGAGAACAACTCCATGTGGCTCACTAACTTCACACACCACCAGGCTTCCCAGCTCTCAAGGAAACTCAGTTTTCACACTCTATGCTTAGTGCCCTTTGAGTGCATTATCTAGGAATGAACCTGGTAGAGCATCCCACACAAACGAATGCTCCACATGCGGGTTTCACATGCCACCAACTCCACATTCTCAGGCAACTTCAGCGCCACACCCGTTTTCAGATAGCCCTCAATGCAAAGGCTCTAGACGCAAATATTGGTTTGAGAGCTAATTCAATCAAGGAAACACTGCATGTTGGTGAAGGGCATATTGAAGAAGGATCAGCCGAGTGGTTCTTGTGGGAGAACAACTCCATTTGGCTCACTAACTTCACACACCATCAGGCTTCCAAGCAGCTCTCAAAGAAACTCAGTTTTCACGCTCTAGGCTTAGTGCCCTTTGAGTGCATTATCTAGGAATGAACCTGGTAGAGCATCCCACACAAACGAATGCTCCACATGCGGGTTTCACATGCCACCAACTCCACATTGACAGGCAACTCCAGCGCCACAGCCGTTTTCAGATAGCCCTCAATGCAAAGGCTCTAGACGCAAATACTGGTGTGAGAGCTAATTCAATCAAGGAAACACTGCATGTTGGTGAAGGGCATATTGAAGAAGGATCAGCCGAGTGGTTCTTGTGGGAGAACAACTCCATTTGGCTCACTAACTTCACACACCATCAGGCTTCCAAGCAGCTCTCAAGGAAACTCAGTTTTCACACTCTAGGCTTAGTGCCCTTTGAGTGCATTATCTAGGAATGAACCTGGTAGAGCATCCCACACAAACGAATGCTCCACATGCGGGTTTCACATGCCACCAACTCCACATTCACAGGCAACTTCAGCGCCACAGCCGTTTTCAGATAGCCCTCAATGCAAAGGCTCTAGACGCAAATACTGGTGTTAGAGCTAATTCAATCAAGGAAACACTGCATGTTGCTGAAGGGCATAATGAAGAAGGATCATCCAAGTGGTTCTTGTAAGAGAACAACTCCTTTTGGCTCACTAACTTCACACACCATCAGGCTTCCAAGCAGCTCTCAAGGAAACTCAGTTTTAACAATCTAGGCTTAGTGCCCTTTGAGTGCATTATCTAGGAATGAACCTGGTAGAGCATCCCACACAAACGAATGCTCCACATGCGGGTTTCACATGCCACCAACTCCACATTCTCAGGCAACTTCAGCGCCACAGCCGTTTTCAGATAGCCCTCAATGCAAAGGCTCTAGACGCAAATACTGGTGTGAGAGCTAATTCAATCAAGGAAACACTGCATGTTGGTGAAGGGCATATTGAAGAAGGATCAGCCAAGTGGTTCTTGTGGGAGAACAACTCCATTTGGCTCACTAACTTCACACACCATCAGGCTTCCAAGCAGCTCTCAAGGAAACTCAGTTTTCACACTCTATACTTAGTGCCCTTTGAGAGCATTATCTAGGAATGAACCTGGTAGAGCATCCAACACAAACAAATGAACAAATGATCCACATGCGGGTTTCACATGCCACCAACTCCACATTCACAGGCAACTTCAGCGCCACAGCCGTTTTCAGATAGCCCTCAATGCAAAGGCTCTAGACACAAATATTGGTGTGAGAGCTAATTCAATCAAGGAAACACTGCATGTTGGTGAAGGGCATATTGAAGAAGGATCAGCCGAGTGGTTCTTGTGGGAGAACAACTCCATTTGGCTCACTAACTTCACAAACCATCAGGCTTCCAAGCAGCTCTCAAGGAAACTCAGTTTTCACACTCTATGCTTAGTGCCCTTTGAGTGCATTATCTAGGAATGAACCTGGTAGAGCATCCCACACAAACGAATGCTCCACATGCGGGTTTCACATGCCACCAACTCCACATTCTCAGGCAACTTCAGCGCCACAGCCGTTTTCAGATAGCCCTCAATGCAAAGGCTCTAGACGCAAATATTGGTGTGAGAGCTAATTCAATCAAGGAAACACTGCATATTGGTGAAGGGCATATTGAAGAAGGATCAGCTGAGTGATTCTTGGGGGAGAACAACTCCATTTGGCTCACTAACTTCACACACCATCAGGCTTCCAAGCAGCTCTCAAGGAAACTCAGTTTTCACACTCTATGCTTAGTGCCCTTTGAGTGCATTATCTAGAAATGAACCTGGTGGACATCCCACACAAACAAATGCTCCGCATGCGGGTTTCACATGCCACCAACTCCACATTCTCAGGCAACTTCAGCGCGACAGCCGTTTTCAGATAGCCCTCAATGCAAAGGCTCTAGACACAAATATTGGTGTGAGAGCTAATTCAATCAAGGAAACACTGCATGTTGGTGAAGGGCATATTGAAGTAGGATCAGCCGAGTGGTTCTTGTGGGAGAACAACTCCATTTGGCTCACTAACTTCACACACCATCAGGCTTCCAAGCAGCTCTCAAGGAAACTCAGTTTTCACACTCTATGCTTAGTGCCCTTTGAGTGCATTATCTAGGAATGAACCTGGTAGAGCATCCCACACAAACGAATGCTCCACATGCGGGTTTCACATGCCACCAACTCCACATTCACAGGCAACTTCAGCGCCACAGCCGTTTTCAGATAGCCCACAATGCAAAGGCTCTAGACGCAAATATTGGTGTGAGAGCTAATTCAATCAAGGAAACACTGCATGTTTGTGAAGGGCATATTGAAGAAGGATCAGCCGAGTGGTTCTTGTGGGAGAACAACTCCATTTGGCTCACTAACTTCACACACCATCAGGCTTCCAAGCAGCTCTCAAGGAAACTCAGTTTTCACACTCTATGCTTAGTGCCCTTTGAGTGCATTATCTAGGAATGAACCTGGTAGAGCATCCCACACAAACGAATGCTCCACATGCGGGTTTCACATGCCACCAACTCCACATTCTCAGGCAACTTCAGCGCCAGAGCCGTTTTCAGATAGCCCTCAATGCAAAGGCTCTAGACGCAAATATTGGTGTGAGAGCTAATTCAATCAAGGAAACACTGCATGTTGGTGAAGGGCATATTGAAGAAGGATCAGCCGAATGGTTCTTGTGGGAGAACAACTCCATTTGGCTCACTAACTTCACACACCATCAGGCTTCCAAGCAGCTCTCAAGGAAACTCAGTTTTCACACTCTTGGCTTAATGCCCTTTGAGTGCCTACAACTGAAAAGAAGCTGGTAGAGCATCCCACACAAACGAATGCTCCACATGCGGGTTTCACATGCCACCAACTCCACATTCTCAGGCAACTTCAGCGCCACAGCCATTTTCAGATAGCCCTCAATGCAAAGGCAGTAGACACAAATATTGGTGTGAGAGCTAATTCAATCAAGGAAACACTGCATGTTGGTGAAGGGCATATTGAAGAAGGATCAGCCGAGTGGTTCTTGTGGGAGAACAACTCCATTTGGCTCACTAACTTCACACACCATCAGGCTTCCAAGCAGCTCTCAAGGAAACTCAGTTTTCACACTCTATGCTTAGTGCCTTTTGAGTACCTAGGACTGAAATGAAGCTTGGTTAGCATCCCACACAAACGAATGCTCCACATGCGGGTTTCACATGCCACCAACTCCACATTCACAGGCAACTTCAGCGCCACAGCCGTTTTCAGATAGCCCTCAATGCAAAGGCTCTAGACACAAGTATTGGTGTGAGAGCTAATTCAATCAAGGAAACACTGCATGTTGGTGAAGGGCATATTGAAGAAGGATCAGCTGAGTGGTTCTTGTGGGAGAACAACTCCATTTGGCTCACTAACTTCACACACCATCAGGCTTCCAAGCAGCTCTCAAGGAAACTCAGTTTGCACACTCTATGCTTAGTGCCCTTTGAGTGCATTATCTAGGAATGAACCTGGTAGAGCATCCCACACAAACGAATGCTCCACATGCGGGTTTCACATGCCACCAACTCCACATTCTCAGGCAACTTCAGCGCCACAGCCGTTTTCAGATAGCCCTCAATGCAAAGGCTCTAGACGCAAATATTGGTGTGAGAGCTAATTCAATCAAGGAAACACTGCATGTTGGTGAAGGGCATATTGAAGAAGGATCAGCCGAGTGGTTCTTGTGGGAGAACAACTCCATTTGGCTCACTAACTTCACACACCATCAGGCTTCCAAGCAGCTCTCAAGGAAACTCAGTTTTCACACTCTATGCTTAGTGCCCTTTGAGTGCATTATCTAGGAATGAACCTGGTAGAGCATCCCACACAAACGAATGCTCCACATGCGGGTTTCACATGCCACCAACTCCACATTCTCAGGCAACTTCAGCGCCACAGCCGTTTTCAGATAGCCCTCAATGCAAAGGCTCTAGACGCAAATATTGGTGTGAGAGCTAATTCAATCAAGGAAACACTGCATGTTGGTGAAGGGCATATTGAAGAAGGATCAGCCGAGTGGTTCTTGTGGGAGAACAACTCCATTTGGCTCACTAACTTCACACACCATCAGGCTTCCAAGCAGCTCTCAAGGAAACTCAGTTTTCACACTCTGTGCTTAGTGCCCTTTGAGTGCATTATCTAGGAATGAACCTGGTAGAGCATCCCACACAAACGAATGCTCCACATGCGGGTTTCACATGCCACCAACTCCACATTCTCAGGCAACTTCAGCGCCACAGCCGTTTTCAGATAGCCCTCAATGCAAAGGCTCTAGACGCAAATATTGGTGTGAGAGCTAATTCAATCAAGGAAACACTGCATGTTGGTGAAGGGCATATTGAAGAAGGATCAGCCGAGTGGTTCTTGTGGGAGAACAACTCCATTTGGCTCACTAACTTCACACACCATCAGGCTTCCAAGCAGCTCTCAAGGAAACTCAGTTTTCACACTCTATGCTTAGTGCCCTTTGAGTGCATTATCTAGGAATGAACCTGGTAGAGCATCCCACACAAACGAATGCTCCACATGCGGGTTTCACATGCCACCAACTCCACATTCTCAGGCAACTTCAGCGTCACAGCCGTTTTCAGATAGCCCTCAATGCAAAGGCTCTAGATGCAAATATTGGTGTGAGAGCTAATTCAATCAAGGAAACACTGCATGTTGGTGAAGGGCATATTGAAGAAGGATCAGCCGAGTGGTTCTTGTGGGAGAACAACTCCATTTGGCTCACTAACTTCACACACCATCAGGCTTCCAAGCAGCTCTGAAGGAAACTCAGTTTTCACACTCTATGCTTAGTGCCCTTTGAGTGCATTATCTAGGAATGAACCTGGTAGAGCATCCCACACAAACGAATGCTCCACATGCGGGTTTCACATGCCACCAACTCCACATTCACAGGCAACTTCAGCGCCACAGCCGTTTTCAGATAGCCCTCAATGCAAAGGCTCTAGATGCAAATATTGGTGTGAGAGCTAATTCAATCAAGGAAACACTGCATGTTGGTGAAGGGCATATTGAAGAAGGATCAGCCGAGTGGTTCTTGTGGGAGAACAACTCCATTTGGCTCACTAACTTCACACACCATCAGGCTTCCAAGCAGCTCTCAAGGAAACTCAGTTTTCACACTCTATGCTTAGTGCCTTTTGAGTACCTAGGACTGAAATGAAGCTTGGTTAGCATCCCACACAAACGAATGCTCCACATGCGGGTTTCACATGCCACCAACTCCACATTGACAGGCAACTTCAGCGCCACAGCCGTTTTCAGATAGCCCTCAATGCAAAGGCTCTAGACGCAAATATTGGTGTGAGAGCTAATTCAATCAAGGAAACACTGCATGTTGGTGAAGGGCATATTGAAGAAGGATCAGCCGAATGGTTCTTGTGGGAGAACAACTCCATTTGGCTCACTAACTTCACACACCATCAGGCTTCCAAGCAGCTCTCAAGGAAACTCAGTTTTCACACTCTTGGCTTAATGCCCTTTGAGTGCCTACAACTGAAAAGAAGCTGGTAGAGCATCCCACACAAACGAATGCTCCACATGCGGGTTTCACATGCCACCAACTCCACATTCTCAGGCAACTTCAGCGCCACAGCCATTTTCAGATAGCCCTCAATGCAAAGGCAGTAGACACAAATATTGGTGTGAGAGCTAATTCAATCAAGGAAACACTGCATGTTGGTGAAGGGCATATTGAAGAAGGATCAGCCGAGTGGTTCTTGTGGGAGAACAACTCCATTTGGCTCACTAACTTCACACACCATCAGGCTTCCAAGCAGCTCTCAAGGAAACTCAGTTTTCACACTCTAGGCTTAGTGCCTTTTGAGTACCTAGGACTGAAATGAAGCTTGGTTAGCATCCCACACAAACGAATGCTCCACATGCGGGTTTCACATGCCACCAACTCCACATTCACAGGCAACTTCAGCGCCACAGCCGTTTTCAGATAGCCCTCAATGCAAAGGCTCTAGACACAAGTATTGGTGTGAGAGCTAATTCAATCAAGGAAACACTGCATGTTGGTGAAGGGCATATTGAAGAAGGATCAGCTGAGTGGTTCTTGTGGGAGAACAACTCCATTTGGCTCACTAACTTCACACACCATCAGGCTTCCAAGCAGCTCTCAAGGAAACTCAGTTTTCACACTCTAGGCTTAGTGCCCTTTGAGTGCATTATCTAGGAATGAACCTGGTAGAGCATCCCACACAAACGAATGCTCCACATGCGGGTTTCACATGCCACCAACTCCACATTCTCAGGCAACTTCAGCGCCACAGCTGTTTTCAGATAGCCCTCAATGCAAAGGCTCTAGACGCAAATATTGGTGTGAGAGCTAATTCAATCAAGGAAACACTGCATGTTGGTGAAGGGCATATTGAAGAAGGATCAGCCGAGTGGTTCTTGTGGGAGAACAACTCCATTTGGCTCACTAACTTCACACACCATCAGGCTTCCAAGCAGCTCTCAAGGAAACTCAGTTTTCACACTCTATGCTTAGTGCCCTTTGAGTGCATTATCTAGGAATGAACCTGGTAGAGCATCCCACACAAACGAATGCTCCACATGCGGGTTTCACATGCCACCAACTCCACATTCTCAGGCAACTTCAGCGCCACAGCCGTTTTCAGATAGCCCTCAATGCAAAGGCTCTAGACGCAAATATTGGTGTGAGAGCTAATTCAATCAAGGAAACACTGCATGTTGGTGAAGGGCATATTGAAGAAGGATCAGCCGAGTGGTTCTTGTGGAGAACAACTCCATTTGGCTCACTAACTTCACACACCATCAGGCTTCCAAGCAGCTCTCAAGGAAACTCAGTTTTCACACTCTGTGCTTAGTGCCCTTTGAGTGCATTATCTAGGAATGAACCTGGTAGAGCATCCCACACAAACGAATGCTCCACATGCGGGTTTCACATGCCACCAACTCCACATTCTCAGGCAACTTCAGCGCCACAGCCGTTTTCAGATAGCCCTCAATGCAAAGGCTCTAGACGCAAATATTGGTGTGAGAGCTAATTCAATCAAGGAAACACTGCATGTTGGTGAAGGGCATATTGAAGAAGGATCAGCCGAGTGGTTCTTGTGGGAGAACAACTCCATTTGGCTCACTAACTTCACACACCATCAGGCTTCCAAGCAGCTCTCAAGGAAACTCAGTTTTCACACTCTATGCTTAGTGCCCTTTGAGTGCATTATCTAGGAATGAACCTGGTAGAGCATCCCACACAAACGAATGCTCCACATGCGGGTTTCACATGCCACCAACTCCACATTCTCAGGCAACTTCAGCGTCACAGCCGTTTTCAGATAGCCCTTCAAATGCAAAGGCTCTAGATGCAAATATTGGTGTGAGAGCTAATTCAATCAAGGAAACACTGCATGTTGGTGAAGGGCATATTGAAGAAGGATCAGCCGAGTGGTTCTTGTGGGAGAACAACTCCATTTGGCTCACTAACTTCACACACCATCAGGCTTCCAAGCAGCTCTCAAGGAAACTCAGTTTTCACACTCTATGCTTAGTGCCCTTTGAGTGCATTATCTAGGAATGAACCTGGTAGAGCATCCCACACAAACGAATGCTCCACATGCGGGTTTCACATGCCACCAACTCCACATTCACAGGCAACTTCAGCGCCACAGCCGTTTTCAGATAGCCCTCAATGCAAAGGCTCTAGATGCAAATATTGGTGTGAGAGCTAATTCAATCAAGGAAACACTGCATGTTGGTGAAGGGCATATTGAAGAAGGATCAGCCGAGTGGTTCTTGTGGAGAACAACTCCATTTGGCTCACTAACTTCACACACCATCAGGCTTCCAAGCAGCTCTCAAGGAAACTCAGTTTTCACACTCTATGCTTAGTGCCTTTTGAGTACCTAGGACTGAAATGAAGCTTGGTTAGCATCCCACACAAACGAATGCTCACATGCGGGTTTCACATGCCACCAACTCCACATTGACAGGCAACTTCAGCGCTACAGCCGTTTTCAGATAGCCCTCAATGCAAAGGCTCTAGACGCAAATATTGGTGTGAGAGCTAATTCAATCAAGGAAACACTGCATGTTGGTGAAGGGCATATTGAAGAAGGATCAGCCGAGTGGTTCTTGTGGGAGAACAACTCCATTTGGCTCACTAACTTCACACACCATCAGGCTTCCAAGCAGCTCTCAAGGAAACTCAGTTTTCACACTCTATGCTTAGTGCCCTTTGAGTGCATTATCTAGGAATGAACCTGGTAGAGCATCCCACACAAACGAATGCTCCACATGCGGGTTTCACATGCCACCAACTCCACATTCTCAGGCAACTTCAGCGCCACAGCCGTTTTCAGATAGCCCTCAATGCAAAGGCTCTAGACGCAAATATTGGTGTGAGAGCTAATTCAATCAAGGAAACACTGCATGTTGGTGAAGGGCATATTGAAGAAGGATCAGCCGAGTGGTTCTTGTGGGAGAACAACTCCATTTGGCTCACTAACTTCACACACCATCAGGCTTCCAAGCAGCTCTCAAGGAAACTCAGTTTTCACACTCTATGCTTAGTGCCCTTTGAGTGCATTATCTAGGAATGAACCTGGTTAGAGCATCCCACACAAACGAATGCTCCACATGCGGGTTTCACATGCCACCAACTCCACATTCTCAGGCAACTTCAGCGTCACAGCCGTTTTCAGATAGCCCTCAATGCAAAGGCTCTAGATGCAAATATTGGTGTGAGAGCTAATTCAATCAAGGAAACACTGCATGTTGGTGAAGGGCATATTGAAGAAGGATCAGCCGAGTGGTTCTTGTGGGGAGAACAACTCCATTTGGCTCACTAACTTCACACACCATCAGGCTTCCAAGCAGCTCTCAAGGAAACTCAGTTTTCACACTCTATGCTTAGTGCCCTTTGAGTGCATTATCTAGGAATGAACCTGGTAGAGCATCCCACACAAACGAATGCTCCACATGCGGGTTTCACATGCCACCAACTCCACATTCACAGGCAACTTCAGCGCCACAGCCGTTTTCAGATAGCCCTCAATGCAAAGGCTCTAGATGCAAATATTGGTGTGAGAGCTAATTCAATCAAGGAAACACTGCATGTTGGTGAAGGGCATATTGAAGAAGGATCAGCCGAGTGGTTCTTGTTGGAGAACAACTCCATTTGGCTCACTAACTTCACACACCATCAGGCTTCCAAGCAGCTCTCAAGGAAACTCAGTTTTCACACTCTATGCTTAGTGCCCTTTGAGTACCTAGGACTGAAATGAAGCTTGGTTAGCATCCCACACAAACGAATGCTCCACATGCGGGTTTCACATGCCACCAACTCCACATTGACAGGCAACTTCAGCGCTACAGCCATTTTCAGATAGCCCTCAATGCAAAGGCTCTAGACGCAAATACTGGTGTGAGAGCTAATTCAATCAAGGAAACACTGCATGTTGGTGAAGGGCATATTGAAGAAGGATCAGCCAAGTGGTTCTTGTGGGAGAACAACTCCATTTGGCTCACTAACTTCACACACCATCAGGCTTCCAAGCAGCTCTCAAGGAAACTCAGTTTTCACACTCTATGCTTAGTGCCCTTTGAGTGCATTATCTAGGAATGAACCTGGTAGAGCATCCCACACAAACGAATGCTCCACATACGGGTTTCACATGCCACCAACTCCACATTCACAGGCAACTTCAGCGCCACAGCCGTTTTCAGATAGCCCTCAATGCAAAGGCTCTAGACGCAAATATTGGTGTGAGAGCTAATTCAATCAAGGAAACACTGCATTGTTGGTGAAGGGCATATTGAAGAAGGATCAGCCGAGTGGTTCTTGTGGGAGAACAACTCCATTTGGCTCACTAACTTCACACACCATCAGGCTTCCAAACAGCTCTCAAGGAAACTCAGTTTTCACACTCTAGGCTTAGTGCCCTTTGAGTGCATTATCTAGGAATGAACCTGGTAGAGCATCCCACACAAACGAATGCTCCACATGCGGGTTTCACATGCCACCAACTCCACATTCACAGGCAACTTCAGCGCCACAGCCGTTTTCAGATAGCCCTCAATGCAAAGGCTCTAGACGCAAATATTGGTGTGAGAGCTAATTCAATCAAGGAAACACTGCATGTTGATGAAGGGCATATTGAAGAAGGATCAGCCGAGTGGTTCTTGTGGGAGAACAACTCCATGTGGCTCACTAACTTCACACACCACCAGGCTTCCCAGCTCTCAAGGAAACTCAGTTTTCACACTCTATGCTTAGTGCCCTTTGAGTGCATTATCTAGGAATGAACCA
>NW_026699846.1:0-42500 GCF_030435755.1 Ochotona princeps | reverse complement strand
AGTGGTAGGCATTAGTAGCGTGTCTGCATAGCAGGTGTGCAGACAAATTAGGTCAAGCTGCAGAGAAGTTGTATACGACGCTCTAACATCTACTATACACACTCACAACATGTGGCGTCTACACCATACAGTGATACATATACATACACATATATATACATATATACGTATATATATATACATATGTATGCACATATACGAATATGTATAATATATATATATATGTATAAGCGTACTTAACACATATACAGGCAGCACCTCTAAATACACATTCATCATATAATTTGTGCACACATATATATATATATATACACACGTGTATATATTATATTCTACACTCAAGCGTAAAAGGTGTGCATAATTCTTCTCGTTTGTACATATATACATATATACAAAACTTTGTGTTCAAGAGAAGTAGCATATATACCACAAAGTGATAGATATATTTGTATACATATATATATGTATATTTGTATATATGCGTATTAGAATTATTACACAGCTATACAGGTGAAGAGTTAACTCTGTAAAACTCTCCACCAGACAAAGTGTGCATACATAATCTCATCTGTATATACGTACATACATACATATAATGTATATGTATATGTATATACATATATATACATATTATGCAGATGTACGTATATATATACATATACATATTATGCATATGTGTGTATATACATATATATATATATATACATACATATTACGTACATGTATGAATATACATCTATGTACATATACATATTATGTATATGTATATACATACATATATACACATAGATATTATGTATATTTCACACAATGTGAAGTAGCACATGTGTATATTTCTATGTATATGGAAGTCTAGAGGAGGAGATACCATATTAATAGTTCTATAAAATAGAGATCTATCATAAACTTTCATGCACGCACACACAAATACGCATGTATATGTATGGGTATATACGTATATATATATGTATATATGTATATATATATATAGAGAGAGAGAGAGAAAGAGAGAGAGAATTTTAGATGTTTACCTTCTTCTATATAGTAAATAATATAGTTTTATTATTAGCGTCCAAGTGTTCACAAACACATAAGTATATGTACGTATACATAATATATATATCCTCAGATGATTCAAGACCTAATGTACAATGAATAAGAACTATAAATGAGGCTGGCCAGCATACTGTTGAACGAAAAATACAGACAGCAGGTGATATTGGGACGCTCGTATGCATCTCACGAAAAGGAAGGAGCAGAGATATACCAGGTGAGCATATATGTACACAGCCCGGTACACAGAAAAGATATATACATATAAAAGTATATAAATATATATATATGTATCTGTATGAGTGTGTGAGTGAGAAGGCAGTTGTGAATAAGATTGATTGAATGCAGGTTTTACATGTTGCTGCATGTTTTGTGGACAAAAAGGGACTTAATCAGAGAAGCAGAGAGATACTAGTACTTCCCTCAAAACCTGTACCACTAGTTCTTTACTGTATGGTAAACCTACCTCTCTCTCGGTCACTGTGATATGCCGCTCGTATTCGGACTGCAGAAAAAGAGTTCACACATTACCACAGCCTAAAGGAAAAGAGAAATTACTTGTTTATTCAAAGGCTTGCATGCAGAAAAGATATAATTATGAAACTTCACCACACACACATCAACACATTGCACACAGATCACCCACTCGGATGCGTACATATATATATGTATATATATTAGAGTTTTCTCTCTATGAGGACATAAATCTACATACAGAGAGACATATATAATATACATACACATATGCACATGTATTTAATTAGTCTCTATGTATATATATATATATAGGTGTACATATAGTAACTTCGTGTCTCTCTCCGTATATATATATATATATATTCGTCAAAATTTATGAACATCTTTCTCTGCGTGAGTACTACGAGCATACAATATTTGTACGTCTGTGCAAAAGAATCTCTAGACAGAATTATACATATAATGCACTTCCACAGTAGACCTACTAATGTAGTACTCGATTCACAGAGATAGTCTATTTTAATATATTGATATACACGTTTGTATATATACATACATATATATTTTAAGGTTGTACATATATATATGTGCGAATACGTATAAACATGCATAATTATATATAGATATATATATATCTCTCTCTCTCTATATATATATATATATAGACTTGCTTAGTGTGTAGGGCTGCAAGCCTTCATATTCATGTAGTGTTGGGGTACGTTGTCATTCACTTGAAGGAGGTCTTCTTTTCTCAGTACATTCATATAAATTGGGCCGTAACCACATAACAAGAAGGGACCCTCCCAGTCATGAAGTGGATCATATATATATATATATATATATGAATATATACATACATACGTATAAATAAAGAATATACATACATACATACATACATACTTACATACAAACATACGTACATGCATGCATATATGGATACATACATATATATAGACGTCAGTGGACCAGTAGTAGGAGATAGGTGTACATATATCCATATATCTACAGATGCATATATATATATATATATATATATATATATATATATGCATGTATATATATATCTCTCTCTCTTGTATATATATATATATATATATACGTCAATGGGGCTGCTGAGGAGACAAGCGCATACATATAGGTATAGCAATAATTATTAGCAGTCACCCTGGTGCTTTTCCGGCCTTATTTCTCTTCTCTGTTTCTCCAGAGTTGGAGAGAGAAAACTCATATAACACAGTAGTCTTACCGTGTAGGCTAGGATGCACCAAACACCAGCGTTCATAGCCGTGGTAGCCACACTTGGCATGAAGGAAACGAGCAACAGACCGAAATGCGCTTTGCTGTTGAGCTGCAAAAACGTCATAACAAATAGAAAGAGTACCATCAACGAGCTACAACAGCCAACAATATATATATATATATATACATGCATATACATGTATATACATATATGTATATGTATATATACATATGTATATGTATATATATATATATATTATTATTCTACGATAGAGCGTCTCACGCCGGGAATTAAGTGATGCATTTTCCATTAGATAAATAGAACAAATGTCTGCGGGGGTAGTGAAGGTTATCGGTCTTTTTCAGTGCAAATGTTGCTGCTGTTCTGTCAGTTTATACTGCTCTTTGCTGGGACGCGTAAAAATGTAGAGATATTGAAGTCTCAGAGAAAAGCATGGCTCTCTGTGCTGCATCAGTTGTACAACCTAAACTCGTGCACACATTCACATACGTATACAAAAATCGATTCTTCCCCCTCTGCCTATGTCTTTATCTCTCTCTCTCTTTCTTCCTCTCCCACTGGTCTCTGGCTCTTTCTATTTATTTGTCTCTCTCTCTATCCCTATCTCCTTCTACCTCTCTGTCTCTCCACGTGTCTCTCTTTATTCATCTCTCTCTATCTATCTCTTCTCTATCTCTCTTTGACGTTCTCTGTCTCTCATTCTGTACATCTTTCTCTCTCTCTATCATCCCCCTTCCTCTTTCTTTCTCTCGCTCACTTTCTCTTCTCTCTGTCTCTCTTCTACTTTCTTTTTATCTCCTTCAATCTCTCTATTTCCCTCTCTCATTCTCTCTCACCCCCTCTACCTTTCCCTCTTTCACTCACTCTCTCTCTCTATCTATGTGAGTCTTTCTCTCTTTCGCTCTCTCTCTCTATCTATCTATCTATCAATCGATCTATCTATCTATCTATCTCTCTCTCTATCTATCTATCCTCCTCTATTTCACGCTGTCTATCTATTTACCTCTCTCTCTCACGCTCTCAGTGTCTCTTTCTCTCTACCTTTGTATCTCCCTCACTCTCCTCGCTGGCCCCTATCTCTCTAGCCATACGTACACAGTGACAGCTTGAAATGACAACCTGACAAGGAGAAAATGTCGAGAGAGATCACATATTTATACCGCCGATGGGTACATTTTTAAAATTTGTTTGTGTGGCAGTGAGGTCTTGCTCGTAAGACGTTTTCGATCTACAGCGCGATAGGACGCAGCCTTGGAAAAGAGAAGGGCTTGCAAGAACTACAGCTCCAGTTCACAAAGCAGCATTTGCCAGGCAGTTTCTGTGTGTGTATTGATCTGTATTTTTGTGTATGTCCTGATGTTTTTTAGTGGGTATGCAGGAAAATTTATCTGCTGTGTTTTCCTCGACCACTTGCACAGCACCAAATAACTACGGAAAGGAGAGTGACGGACCGGTCATGTAAGGGAAGCTCACAGCAGGTAGGTTTTCCTCGTAGAAATATAAACGACTGAGAGACACACACGTACAGAGAGAGGAAGAGAGAGAGAGAGAGCAAGATTTACGAGGAGGATAATACTTTTATTACTCTATGCGAATTTTGAGAGATGTACAGAAACATACATAAAAAGAAAGAGAAAGAGCAAACCTTACTAGATTGTCTGATTTACAATGAAAACCATAAGAGACATAGACACACATACAGAGAGAGAGAGACAGAGCGAGCATTACCAGGACTTTACTTGACTATGAAAATCATGAGAGCCAGAGAGGCACACAGAGACAGTGAGAGGAAGAGAGAGAATCAAGAATCAAGATCACAAGACTTGTACATATTATTCGGCCAACGAGTGCAGATCTTGTGCGTGAATTACTCTGTCATGATAATTATATCCGCTGGTCGTTGATCAGGAGATCATAATTGAAAGAGAGACCATGAAAGCTCATGGATGTAAAATAGAGAAAAATCATGACGACACTATCTTAGCTCTCGACGACGAGAGAAAATCTCCTCCTGCAAAATGTAGGCAAAGACCAATACCCTTCTTCAGATCAATCGGACTTACTCTTTCTTTCTCTTTCTCTCTGTTTCTCTCGTTTTTCTCTCTCTCTGTCTCTTCATCTAGCGGACATGCCCCGACACTAACACCTCATTGATCGTCACTGTGCACGCAGTGCTGGATGTCTCTGTGTATCATCGTCATAGCTTTTCAGGTCGCATGGACTCTTTTTGTGAATGTAGCTCTCCTGGTTTGATTACGCTTCCACCGCTATCTTTTTGAAAGGGTCTGTTCAGACCATTGCATGCACTTTTTGCGAGTTCCACTTGCGAGTGCCTATTGCACTTTTACTGCTTCTCTAGGAATTTCAACCAGAGTAGTTCTACTACGTAGAACACTGCCAGATTGTGAACGAATATGATGATATGCCCTTGCATGCAGTAGCATGAGTCTAGCAACTCACCTCAAAACTATAGTACACGTATGGAGACTGCCTACCAAACTCTGGGTCTCTACAGGTCGTGTGCTGAGCGTGTGCATGCGTCCCTAGTGGTGTATTACATACAGTGCGAGAACTCTACTATATGTACAGGCAAGCAATGTAGTGAGAATGTAGAGGCAGTCTGTTTTTAAATATAAAGCTCTAAAGACTATTTTAGTATGAAGTAGTGCTCTCTCTCTACGATAAACTGTTTGGCTTGTTGGAGTCATATACGAGATAAATAGCACGGACAGCGTATAGTACTATCTGCAGACAAAGGCAAGCTATGAGATTAGCATCACAGACACATACAAAGAGATGCAGAAGGCGGAACGAGATAGAGAGAGAGAGAGAGAGAAATGTTTATTAGCAATGTAGATAGTGGATAGGGGTCTGTATGTACATATATATGATATGTGCAATTAACGTAAAGAAACAAGTCACTATCAAAATAGTGAAAAGGAAAAAGAAGAGAGCCTATTAAATTAAAGGCGCAAATGCCGCTTGCTGTTTTACCCGGGTCTCTGAGTGCATTGCGTATACTTGTAAAGTCGATATTATCCAAAAGATCTTCAACAGGACGATACCATTCTAGTCCCGCCTGACACACACACACACACATATACAGACATACACATATATATATATATATATATATATATATATCATAACACGAATGCTGTTGTTTATATGTAGTTGTTGAGAATATTTACGATATAACAGGTATTACTCCCAACCTATTTCGGATATATATACATATACAGATAGAGCCAGAGGGAGACAGAAAGAGACACATATATATAGATGGAGAGAGAGTGAGAGGGAAAGAGAGACAGTAGGACATATATGTACGTATATATGGAGGGGGAGAGAAAAATATATATATATATGTTTATGCAGAGAGAGGATTGAGGGGGAGAATGGAAGGTGGATATTTTATTGAGGGTTCAGTGTAAAATTGAACATCTGTATGGTGAATGGTTGTTGTTACAGGGTGTATGTACACCCCATAGAGTTCTGATAGTGTCAATAGTTGCTGTGAAAGCAGGTATATAGATATTTAGGCCTCTGTAGGAGAAATATGAGAATAAATTCCCTTTTCTTACACTGAGTAGTTACAGTTAGAAAATGGAGTTGTAGAATAAGTGGTGAAGTTCAATAGCAGAAGAAGAAAAGTGATGAAACTATGGACATCATCGTTGGAGTCTTTCTACTCGCTCGCGAACACTAATCAATAAAACACAGAAATCCAATTACTTTACCATTCAAGCTAAAAGAGAGAGAGAAGGAAAGAGACCGTACGTGTTGTTGACTTATTATTATATAAATATCTATCTATCTACCTATCTATCTATCTATATCTATCTAAATCTATCTATATCTATATATATATATATATGCTTCTATATGCTGGTGCATACTTAGCTGATATTAGACAGATATGTGATCACTCTCCATATCATGATTCGTATATATATAAAGAGAGAGAGAAAGAGACAGATAGAGAAAGAGATAGAAGTACGTGCTACGGGCTTGCGTATATATATATAGAGAGAGAGATAGAGAGAGAGATAGAGTAGAGAGGTTGAGGTATATGTTGAGAGAGAGAGAAAGAGAAAGAGAGGCGTAGGTGCTATTGACTGATGCATATACTTTATATGCTAGTATACACTCTACTAGTGTTACATAGAGACTGTATAGCTGTCACTATGACTCATATACAATATATACATGTACCATACATGAATATCTACGGGTTGCCTGAAAGATGTTTATGCATGCTGATGAGCATTTGTTTCGTATTAGACAAAGACGTCCTAACTCTCTCATATTACGATGATATGTTCTCTCTGTCTTTATATGTAGATGTATATGTGGATGGTACCCAATAATATAAATATATATATTTGTTTATGTTACTGCACACTTACTAATATCACGTAGAGACCGTATTGCTGTCATTATAATTATACAATGTATATATATATATGTATATATGCATGTGGACGAAGCCGAACGGTGGGCTACAATTTTCAGAGCGTATCATTAGTGTTACATATATTAATGTGTCATGCATCGTATATAGTAATATATTTCTATGGAAAACTGACGTAGTCAAGCAATTTCTATAATCGGAGAGCTGTAGTTGATTTAGTGACACGACCTACGCTAAAGGCTCTTTACTGCAGAAGATTCTGAGAAGTGACGACTTCTACAGTCTATTACGTTTTCGTGGATGTAGAAGTGTGGACGAGTGTGTGCGTGTGTGTGTACGCATGTCACTGTGTAAGTGGGATGTTTAAGTGAAGTGAAAGTGTGTGAATGTGTAAGTGTGTGTAGCTGTACGTGTATGTGTATGTGTAAGTATGTGTAAGTGGAAGTGTTAGTCTGTGTAGATGTAAGTGTGTGAAAGCATAAGTGTTTGTAAGTGAAAGTGTGTGTAGGTATATGTGTAAGTGTATGTGTAAGTGTATGCGTAAGTATAAGTGTAAGCATGTGTACGTCTAAGTGTGTGTCCAGTAGAAGTCTGTGTGATTGTATGTGTATGCAGGTGTATGTATAAGTGTGTCATAGTAGAAGGCTGTGTGAGTATGTAGGTGTATGTAGGTGTATGCCTAAGTGTCCGTAGCTGTATGTGTAAGTCTCTGAATGTGTCAGTGTGTCTAGGGTACATGTGTAAGTGTGTGTTAAGTATGTGTAAAGATAAGTGTAAGTGTGTGTAAGTGTATGTGTAGGTGTGACCAAGTGCGTGAATGTGCAGGTCTGTGTCAGTGGAAGTGTGTGTACGTGTACGGGTAAGTGTAAGTGTGTGTATATGTAAGTATACGTAAGGGCAGGTGTGTGTATGTGTAAGTGTGTTTTTGAGTGTGTAAGTGTGAGTGTGCGTAAGTATGTGGAAGCGCAGGCGTGAGTGTAAGTGCGTGTGTGTGCAAGTGCGTGTAAGTGTCTGTACATATGGACAAGTGCGTGTATGTGTATGTGTGAGTACGTGTGTGTGTGAGTGTAAGTATGTGTGATTGTGTGTGAATGTGTGTGAATGTGTATAAAGTGGTAAGAGTTGTGCAAGTGTGCATGTCAGTGTCTGTAAGTGTGTTTGAGTGTGTGTGTGTGTGTGTGTGTGTGTGAATGTGAATGTGAATGTGTATAAGTGTAAGTGTAAGTGCGAGCATGCATGTGTTATGTATGCCTACATGACCAATAGTTAGATGGACTGTCCAGATGTCCTTGGGGTGTTCTCCATGCAGACACAAACTTCTTTACTTCTAGTTCATGTATCTAGAAAGACCAGTTTCCTTGAAATATTTCTACAAACCTCCCCTACCGAATGCAGGCGTGTCTGCAAGTACGTTTCCATATGATCAGTCATACGTTAGAAGAATGAAACTCACAAGGCAAACACGAATTTGTACATTCACAGTGACATTCTTTTACAGCGCTCGTCTCTGATAATACAGTCTTCTATTATATATATGATTACTATTCTTTTTCATATTTATTGTTGTCAGTCTTTCTATACGTAAAAGGGTATATATATACATATATATATCAATACATATATGCATATATATATATCATGTCATACCCATATGTGTACACGAAGGATGCAGTATATATATATACGTAAGAATGTCTGTGAAAATCATTAGAAGGCTATAGCAGGGTACAGACACCTTCACATTCATTCATATATATATATATATATGTGTATAAACCCATTCACACACGTATACACGAAGGACGCATATATATACATATATGTATACGTATATATATGCATATATATATATATATATAAACATATACATAGATAGATACCATATACTCATATAACATATATATACATATATATAAAAAATACATCATGCATATTGTACGAGGGATGCACTATACATATATATACATATGAATGTGTCCGAAAACATACAAAAATCTGTAGTACGGAGGGTGTATATATATGTATATGATACTTTTAGGAGACACATGCTCATATTCTGAAGGACGTCTCAGCTAGAGGCCGTTACTCGACACGTTCAAACACATGTGTGTATGTATGTATGTTCTCCCCTTTCTTCATAGTACGCGTTATATCGTATGCCATGCATGCGAGAGATAGATGTAAAATGACGAGAAAAATAGAAAAGGACAGGAAAAGAGAGATAGATATTGAAGGACGAGAAGAGAAATGATGCAAATAGAAGAGAGAGAGACAGAAAAAAGATAAACAAAGAATATCTCTGTATAAAACTCTAAATGACTTGACATTTCACATATGTGGGTGTGTGTTGGTACGTGCCTCTCCTTCATCCGGGCTCTTTGTATGCGTGTAGTACTCCTCTCTCTGACCACGGTGACATGTGCATTACACACATATACGTGTACACATATACATATATATATATATAAATATATATATATACACATACGTACAAGCATATACATACATACATACATACAAACATACACATAATATACACATACAGACATACATACATATATATGTATATATACATACAGACACACAAACATATATACAGACATACATAAAAAACATACACCCATATACATATATATTCAGACATACGCCCATATATACATACATACATACATAGAATACCTACATACGTACAAACATATACATGCATATGTACCTACAGACACACATACATACATACATATCAACATATATATATATATATACATACAGACATACATACGTACATACATACAACCATATGCATATACATATATAACATACAGACATGCATACTTACGTACATACATACAACCATATACATTACGTCCCTCTTCTCTCTTTTCGTAATGCTTGGTCTCTTACCCCATCGTAGTCTTCATTGTGTATCCGCACATCTGAGGCTTAGCAGCAGGACGCTCAACGCGAGCGAGAAAAACCAAATAATTCTCCGACAGCGATGTCAAAACCTGAATGCCAAACAAGAAGAAAATTCAAGGAACTCAAAGTTACAAAAAACAAGCACGACGACACGCCATAGCCTAGTTACAGTAGCTGTAATAGTAGTAGTACTAGTAGCAGTAATAGTAGTAGTGATAACTGTAGTAGTAGTAGTAGTGGTAGTGCTAGCAGTAGAAGTAGTGCTAAGCTGTTGTAGCAGCGAGAGTAGGAGTAGCTGTAGTAGTAGTAGTAGTAGAAGTACTAGTAGTGGCAGTAGTAGTAGTAGTACTGGCAGCAGTAGTAGTAGTGGTAGAAGCTTGTAGAAATAAAAGCAGGATATATAGTATCAGAAGTAGTAGCTGTAGTAGTAGCTGTAGATGTAGTAGTAGTAGTAGCAGCAATAGTAGCAGTAGTAATAGTAGGAGGAGAGGGACCTGTTGTACCAATAGTGGAGCTATAGTAGTATCAGTAGTAGTGGTAGTAGTAGTAGTAGCTTTAGTAGCTTTAGTAGCTGTAGTAGTAGTAATAGCTGAAGTAGGAGGAGGAGCTGCTGAACTAATACTAGGAGCTATACTAGTAGTAGTAATAATAGTAGTAGTCGTAGTAACTGTAGTAGGACTACCTGCAGTAGTAGCTTAGTAGTAGTAACAGTAATAGTAGCAGTAGTAGTAGAAGTAGTACATATCGCGCGGCAATGTACAGCCACACTGTCGAATATATCGTAAAAAAAGAGGGTTTTCGCTGGTCTCTTGAGCTGAGAACGGAGCATTTGTTCTGCCATCGCTCCCCTGCACTACTCTATCTCTCTTTCTCTCCACCCAATGTACATCAAGGCATGCATGTGAGAGCTGTTACATGCATCCATCCATACATATAATATATACATATGTAAGCATCATATAATTGATTTGGAGTAATATGACTATCTTGTTACTTGTAGTACGATTTGTGTGTGTGTGCAACACATATATATATATACGTATATGTAAATACATGTATATATAAATATGTGAGCTTGCTATAAATCATAGGGAGGAATGTGATCATACTGTAAAGTATTCAAGATTTATGTAAAGTTGTGTATGTGAGGGAGGATAGGTGCAGGTACTTAAATGAATCTAAGAACGGCATATCTGTATTATATGCTACATAGTACAGATTCTAGAGCGCGATATGGTTGTTGTGGCCGTGAAGAAAAGAGATGGATAGGTCTCTGGTTCACTCTTTCTGGTATTCATTATCCGTTTGGCATATCATCTTTTGTCGGGATGAGCAGCCCGAGAGAAGAGATAATGTCTGCTTTTCTTTTCTCGAGGATTGTTTGGACGCAACGTTCTTACCTGCGCGGCACGACGGCGGGGAGTGCTGTACGCCAAATTCCACCAGTTGATGTCCGAGGGATTCGGAGCTTTCTGTACCTGTCCATATCAGAGAAGCGTCATACAGCACTTATCAAGACTAAAAGAAAAAGAGAAAGAGAAAGGAGAGAAAGAGAGGACGCTTTCTTCCGAAGAAACAAAACAAACAAACAGCAATAGACATAAAACCTCCACACAAGTGTCTATGAGCAGCTGTACTGCGTACCACTGCTGTCACCATTGCTTATCAGCTAGACAGAAAAGAGGATCTCTGCGTGTGTGGATCTCCCCTGCCACTCCCTTCCCCTCCCGTTGCTGTCGATGGACATGACATCATTTAAAAGCTTCTCGTTTTGTAGGGGAAGTAAATTATGTAGATGCCGCCGTACATTATGTATGGGCAGGACGTTATGTATGGGCAGTGCGTTATGTATGGGCAGTGCGTTTATGTACAGGCAGTACGTCATGTATGCGCAGGACGTTATGTATCGGCAGGACGTGATGTGGAGGCCGTACGTTTTCTCTTTTTGCTCGATCGCCACCCTCAATTCTTTCTACAATGCAGAGATATTCGTATATGAGACTCTATATCACTTGCCCCAGTATGTTTTCTACTAGAAGCAGCTTTCTTCAAAAAAGCTTCCTTTTTTCACTTTTCCGTATTGCAATGCAGGGAATGGCGTTTTATGTTTCGAAAGAAAAACATTTCAAGATGATGATGGCTACCTGCAGGCGATATTGATCACGGAAATACGGGTTGGTGGGTCTAGACCTCTGACGAAAAAGTCGTAGCAGCCTCGCTGTCCAGCTCTCTGACCATCTCTTCAGACATTCTCTCTGCTCCTGCGTCATCGTTGTCAACAGCAGCACCACTACCAGGATTACGACGCGGAGTCGACTCGCTGTTGTGTAGGTTCACATGTGCGTCTGCGATGCACTACCATTGTAGAGGAAAATTAAAAGAAACTACCTCTCTCTCTCTCGTTCTATATTATGCGCACCGACTGAACGCCAGATAGCTTCCTCTCCGAAACACACAGCCGCATGCCTTATTTGGAGAGAGACACAATCAGTGTGTACGAAATACAGAGAGCCTGATTTCTTAGCAGCTGCTCGTAGCTCCACCACGTGCACAGCGAGAACATATGAATCAACGAAGTGGTATCGTCTTTTTTCTTCAAAGCGAAAAGATCTTGCAAAGACGCAAAGTAACAGCAGCAGCCACAGCGAAATCGCCGTAGCCTTCCTCGAGAAATAGCAAAGGAAATACTAAAACTTAGATCTTTCTGCAAATGACTTCTCACTTCCTTCCTCATACAGAGGAAGGGAGTGTGTCTCTGGTCATGGAGAAGAAGCCAGTGACGATCGACTGAGAGGCAGATACACGGAAGTGTGTATAGATAAAGACAGCGGGTCACGAAAAACATCGAGAAAACAAAAGGAAGACTGCACAGTGAGACTATCTATCAAACAGACGTCAGCTGAAAGATGGAGAGAGTCTTACTACAGCTGTGGGGTCGTCTGCCAAGAATGTGCTGCTGCTACTACTATTGATGCCACTGCGGCTCTTTCTTCTTCTCCTCCGTCCTGTACCGTAGCCACTGCTATCTACAAGCAGCCCTTTTTTACACGAAAACGCCCAAAACGATGGATAAAAGAAGTTCAGAGAATCCCACTACGCGTAAAGATATGCTTGAAACAAAAGACTCCAACATCACCTCAAAAAACTATATATGAGAAACGCAACTTGCTCATTCATATATACAACTGTCCACAGTCTGTGGCTGCAGTGTATACGAAGCCTAGGGATTGCTATAAGCAATCGGAGTGTATCGTTCAAGATTGATATGACTTCCTTACTGCGCTGGAACGTATAAAGATACATGTATATATTTTCATATATATATATATATGCTTTCTTACTCAGCTGTGTGTATACCTTCTAACGCATCCATAGTATCTAAATATATATATATATGTGTACCTTCTTACTCAACTGTACTCTAATATATATATATACATATACATATATATATATCTATACATTCTCACTCACTTGTTGTAAATATATATATATATATATGTATATTTTCCTGGTCAACTGTACTATAGAGATTTATACATACGTGTTTGTATACATTCTTATTCAACTGTAGTATATAAACATATGTATACATTCTTACTCTACTCTACTATACATATATATATATATATATATATACGAGTATGTATATGCTTTCTTATTTAACTGTAGTACATATATATTTTTTCCAATCTACAGTAACATACATGTACATATATATATATATATGTACCTTTTTACTCAACAGTACTGTATATATAGGTATGCTGTTTTACTTGACTGAAATATATAGATATATGTATATATATAAATATATAGGTACATGAACCTAGATGATATAAACAGATCATATTGTTCGAGGCTGAACGACGTTTCTTTGAGTAGGCAGGAGCAAGTGAAAAAGACACGTGTGCGAGTATGCATGCACAAATGTTTTACAGATATCCGAAGGACGGTTGAGGCTGTTGACAGAAAATTAGTGCATTTGGGGGTGAAACACCTATAGATCTCCTCAAAATTACTATCTAATTATATCAAGCAAGCAGCCAGACAATCTTCTTCAATACTTCGTGAAAAAAGAAACACACTCAAATTCTTTTCAGGCCCTCAACATCCTTCAGTCAAGACGCTTACACACTTACACACAACATGTATGTACATGTATAAATACATATATAATAACATGCAAGCGTATACAGTACAATATTAGTATATACAGATTTGGATGTATATGTGTAAAAACATGTACAGACAGGGAAATACGCATATATACGAATGAATTCATATATATGTCAACATATATATGTATATGTATATATATTCTCTCATGTGTATATTCATGTATATGTATTATTTGGCGTGTATGTTTTGTTGCTCGACGTTTTCCTTATTTACGCGAGGACATCGAGTGTTTCTCATTCTTCTGTATGCACTGGGAATTTCTCGAGAGCCTCCACACGTCTATATTGTCTTCCTGCTCTCCTTGTGGTGGCTGCAGCAAATCTCCATTATATACACTGCCTATACTGTGTACCTACATACACATATATATATATATATATATATGCATATGTGTCTCCCTCTCTCTCTCACTCTCTCTATACATACATATATATACTGATATCGATATACGCGTACTTGTAAACCCATATATATACATATAGATATACATACATGTCTGTATATCCATATTATACATATGTGTACATATGTATGTGTATCTATTTATGCATATGTGTATGTATGTATGTATATATATATATATGTACATGTATTTGTATGAACATAGTGGTTGTGTATATATATATATACATATATATGCAGTAGAGATCTACGCAGTTACTATCTTCCTTTGTCTATCTCTCTCCCTCTTGAGTATCGAGGATATATATTAGACTCTCACCAGATCGCATATAAATGTCGCTCGATCTATCTCTCTCTCCTTCTTTCCATCTCTCTCCTTCTTTCCATCTCTCTCCTTCTTTCCATCTCTCTCCTTCTTTCCATCTCTCTCTTCCTATCCATCTATCTCTTTCTTTCTCTCTCTCCCTCTCTTTCTTTCCATCTCTCCCTCTCTTCCTTCCCATATCTCTCTCGCTTTTTCTTTCCATCTAACTCTCCTTTTCTTTCCATCTTCCTATCTTCCTTTCCACCTATCTCTCTCTCTACCCAGCAATTCTCTCTTGCCCTCTCTCTCTGTCTCTCCTTCTCTTTCTGTCTCTCTTTCCAGCTATCTCTTTCTCTCCATCTCTCTCTCTTTCAAGCTTTCTCTCCTCCTTCCTGTCTCTCTCTCTTTCTTTCCATCTCTGTCTATCTCTTTCTTTCCATCTGTCTCTCTCTATTTCTTTTTCTCTCTTTCTCTGTCTCTCTCTGTGTGCGTCACGTATGTTGTGCTGGTCACAGAGAAATGATCTACGAATACTGAAGGCATTCGCGTTTTGGTAAAGATTTGTGGCGATGGTAGACGCATGGTGCGACGTTTTTGAGTAGGTGATTGCTAGTGATACTCAGCCTTATGTACTCATGCGTGCACAGGAGCACCTTTCCATTAGTCTCTTCTTTTTCACCAGCAGCCGCGAATTGGAGACGACTGCCGCTATCGTTTGTATATCTTACGCTCTCTCCAATTAAAAAGAGAGTGATGAACGCTGTGATTGAAATATAAACCCTTTCGAAAGGGGAGATGCTGCTGTTTCCTTCTACTATAAGCTACTCTCAGAGATATGTGGTGGAGAAGGAGAAAGAGAGGGAGAGAAGTGGTGAATAAACAGAAAGAGAACAGAGAGAGGGAGGTGCTGGAGAGAGTGGTGGAGAAAGAGAGAGAGACCCGAGAGAGAGATTCGTTTGAATTTCACTTACGAGATGAGAGCGGAAGATTATAACGGCGTAGCCTGTACCTCTGAAAAAAGCATGAACCGAGGGGAAAAAGAAAACGAAAAGGACAAAGAGAAAGATAAAAGACAATCAGCGTAAAAGAAAATGACAGAGATAAAAATAAAAGACAATTAGTGGTAATCCAATGGAGGCTGGGGTGTGAAAGCGGAGATATTTACTGCAGTACGTCAGAAAAAAAAAAGATGACAGGAGAAGAGTCGAAAGACACCAACGTATTGCCGACGAGGGAAGACAAGGTAATGTGAACACGTAATTACGAGAAAAGAGAGGCACTCGAAATCAGAATCGGAAGAGTACTAATGTAAATAAACAGGTTCATATACAAGTAGAGCGTTGCATTAAGTCTTGTATGTATACATACATATTATATATATATATGTAGAAGGAGAGAGAGAAAGGGACAGACAGACAGACAAGGAGAGAGAGACAGAGAAAAATAGAAAGAGAAAGAATCTTTGGCGTCAAGTTCTTTGTATACAGTTGCGTTACTGTATACAAAGAACTATATATATATATTTATGAAATCGAGACTGGGAAAGATGCACACAGACAGAGAGACAGGAAGATATAAGGAGAGCTTCCGGCGGTATACGAACTGACTATTGTGTACAGGTTCATATGTGTACGTAAATATACATACATACAGAGAGAGAGAGGGATACATACAGACAGAGAAAGACATAAAGGGAGAAATTCCGCGAGAGCTGGACCTTTTTCTACCGGACTTCTGTACCACATCTATAATCTAAAGTATCGAGTCTTGCGCGACTATCAAGTATAGGACATCCCTGCTTCTTTCTTCACAGGCCCACGTAAAAGAAGGAGCTCTTCTACTGTACGTACATATATATATATATATATGTATGTATATCTATATATATATATATATATATATATATATGTATATCTGTATATATATGTTTTGAATACAAAAAGGTAGACAATGGTGTGTTGTCCCTTCTCGTATGCATCCCAACATTCCCACATGCAACAGTTAATACCGCGCCAGGAGCTCTCGGACTCTCCATACTACGATGGAACACAGAGACGCAGCTCACCTCAATCGCATGCTCTGCAAGCTACTTAGCTTCTGCTCGAGCTTCGCCAGTTGTATCTGAATGTGTGCTCGTTCCTGCAGTCACACACCCTGGCAAAGAGTAACTAATAATCTATATATTTATATTTTTATATATCTATATTTATATATGTGTATATATATGTATGCTCATGCTATATTCTTCTCTGTTTAACATTTACCACCACAACGCTGGGAGTCTTAGTATATGTCTAGTAAGGTTTTCACTACTGTCTTCCTGCATAGCTCCAACACTGTTATCACACAATGTCCACAGCCATCTCCCTATGTATATATATATGTGTATTCTGACAAATACACGCGTATACCTTTTACACAATCATGTTGATTTTACATATGTATTCCACTTATAAATGAATAGCCTTCTTTCTTTACTAAAATCATACTCACATGACCACGCGTCCGAGCAGATGTATGTGTATGCGTATGTGTGTTTGTATACGTGTGTAGAGGTGTGTGTCTACTTGTATCGCTATGTGTATGTGTATGTACATGTGTGTGTTTGTCTGTATATAAGTATATGTGCACGTATATATGTTTGTTTATAGGCGTATATGTGTAGGTGTATGTGTGTATCTGTGTATGTGAGTAGCGTATACGTCTATGTGTATGTATGTGTGTGTGTATATACATATGTGTATGTGTATGTTTGTGTATTGTACATGAAGATTTACTGTCCACGTCTGCATATGTGAAGATTTACTCTCCAGGTCTGTGTATATGAAGATTTAGTCTCCACGTCTGCGTTTTTTTCTACGTCCTTCGAGAGAAACTTGTTCTAGACGTTGAACAAAATATCGCTGCACATTTGTGTGCGTGTGTCTGTGTGTGCGTATGTGTGGACGGGCAAATGAAAACAGGGATACTCACGAACGAATGATGCTCATACGCAGAAAATCGTCGTCTGTAGCGGTCGTGCCGCTGGTGCTGCACTTGTGTCGGCCAGCGCCACACGATATTAAATGAAATGACTCGTCCCGCATATTCCTTCAGAAAGAAACGCCTCTTTCACCAAAACAATGCTTGAAAATCTTTCTGCCTGTAGAAACTACGTGCGACATATGCAAGTCAACTCATTTTCTACCCCATTGTGACCTGGAATTTTATCATATAACAACACGCACACATTACATGACTGGAAACTTCTCTTCTGCCCGACTTTTTCTCGCCACACTCCCATCAGGTCTCATACTCATCATTTTCTCACCAATTTTCTGTAAGCTCTCTACAAAATCAACCTTCCCCAGTAACGCCAATCGTGTGATCCTCCTCACACATATATATCATATATACAGGAGATATGTATGTGATATATATGTATATATATATATGGACTATTTGTATATATGTCATATATACATAGTGTACATGTGTTATTCATGTATACATATACATATATATATATATAACACAGGTGTATATCGATAATATATAGATATACATGTATACATACATATATATATAAATGGGATAGCTTCCGCTAGGCAGCAAGCTTTTTTTTCTCAAGAGATGAAGATATATTCTAGTACACACATTAGGAGACACTCTCCACGTCGTCAAAGCCTCGTTCACAGCTGTAAACAGCATGTACTACATACAATCGTATTACGTGTATCGCCAAGTTTGTCCTAATTTCATAGCCGTAGATATGCCATCTCCACACATAAGCATACACTCTCTCTGTTGTATACGAGCACATACTCGACTCGACTCTTTTTTGCTTTAAGCATCTCCTGTAAAAACGTGTGTGCCATGCAGAAACATATCAATCCACAGTGCAAAGCGTACACATACAACGTCTCCATAGTCAACTAATCGAATAGGATTGAGTGTATGCGACTTGTAACTTCTTCTCTGGCATCTCAAAGCAGTCAGATAGAACACCGGTGGCATCTCATACAATTTTAACGTTCTTTCAAAGCATATATATATATATGTAGAGAGAGTCTGAAGATGAATATAGAAAAAAAGCATGTATGTGTGTATATATATTTGTACACCGAGTCAAAAGACAGATCTAGTATCAAGCAAATTACATATGTATATATATATATATGTGTATGTATGTACTGAGATATATACAATTGTTTCCGTATGATATGATGGTGTATGTGTGTGTATATATAAATATATAAATATATGTATATATATATATATATACGAGTATCACATGTGCATTACATATATACATGTATGTTCAAAGAGAGAGAGAGAGAGAACATACATAGTTTTTTAGATCTAGTGAGACTGTGTATAAACGAAAGAGGGTAGATGTTTATATGTTTCGGTGAGGAGATCGGTGTGTGAGTGAGAAGTCTTTGCGATCTTTTTTTACGAGGTCATTTCCCGAGTGAAGTCTTCGCAGCCTTTTTCGGAGAGCGGCTTGCTTCTTGATGTATTCGTAGTATTGACGCACGTCAAACCCAATTACTACTTTCACGATTGAGGCTTTTTGTGCATCCATAAGCGCATGCCGGCGGAAGAATGACGCAATTTCCTCGTCGTCAGTTGCATCTGGGGGCAGCCCTTTCACGAGCACCGCGAAACTATTCGGGCGCAGTGTGTCTGATTCGGAGTTCTTCTCCACCAGTTGCTAGACACAAACAGCGAGGAAAAACACTTTATCTCTCCAGACTCACAAGACAGGGAACAAAGAAAGCCTTCACCAACACATACACTAACTTGGGCCGACAGACACCGCTATATATACATCTACTGATGGAGGAAGTTACATGCATAGAGGGAGCGAGAGAGGAGGAGAGAGAAGGAGAAACAGGCAGACAGACACAGACAGACAGACGTCGACACAGAGATAGGCACACAAACACAGACAGAGAGCCAGCAACAGACAAAGACAGAGAGTCAGAAACAGACACAGACTGATACATTGAGACTCACACAGAGGGAAAGAGACAGACAGAAGAGAACAGACAGAGAGACACAGGCACACAGAGGGGTACACAGAAACAGACACAGACAGACAGATACAAACAGACAGACGTAGACGAATATATGTAGGCACATGTCATGCTGCAGCATGCATATACGAAAGAACAATTCTGATCCGGCGTACACTTTTTGTATGGACGCTTCTGACAGATCTACGTTGTATTTGTACTAATATATATGATACACGTATTCAAACGCGGTAGAGTTTAACAGAGTGTTTAGATAGATATATATATATGATACAGATGTATATTTAAATATAAAATATGTCTAGATATATATTCAAACATATAAAACATGTTGAGATATAGATATATACATATATATAATATGTTTAACTGTATATATAGTATGTCTGGATATACATATATATATATAATATGTGCGTGGATAGTCTACCTGTGTGAGATAGTTTCTTATAAATAATTGTACTCGCACGATGTAATAACAGTAGTCAATACGATTGTACAAGGACTTTAACAATGGGTAAACCGAGCGCAGAAAGAGACATCTAGGGTCACCATGCAGATGAAGCAAACATCACTTACAAATATTCCGCACAATTATATAATCGCGGTGGCGTCATGTCATTTACTGCGTTGCAACCAAAAGGAAGGGCGTGTATACTTCGAACGAGGAGCCCCGTGTTAGATCGGTTGCATCCAACGCATACATCAACGTGCGAGAGTACGTATCTACATGTATATATGTATATGTATATTTATATATACACCCACGTATATGTGTACATTTATACGTACACAGGTGAATGCGTTGAGATCTGAAAGTATATGTGTAGCCACATGTACAGCCGGCAACAGTATTAGTAGTAGCAACAGCATTCTGAAAGGAAACGACATCTGTATAGAACAAGAACCTATCTTACATTATTTCGAAAAATTCATAATTGGAAAGAAGCACTCCTGACCACTGTCAAGTATACGAGTGTATAATAGCGTATGTCTATATATGTACGAACGTGTATGCGAACGTGTGTGAGTACATACAGGAACACGGAGCCTTCGCACGATCGCGCATATATATATATATATTTGTATCTCTATATACGGTGTGTTGCGACTACAGGAGGAAGCACACATGCGCATTTATAGTTTTACTTACGTAGTGGTTAGTACATGTTTCACTATATGCCTGTATGTCGTAATATATGGTTTATACATTAGGGGACGGACATACCTAGCAAGCTCGAATATATGCTTGTATGTATTAATACATGGATTATAGATCGAGATGGAAGAGACTCATAACAAGTATCAATATATGCCTGTATGGGCAGATACATGAATATACAGTGAGGGGATAGGCAGACTCATGACAAGATTCAGTGTGACCTTCTGTGCGTTCATGCATGGATATATGTGTCGGGAGGGAGATTCATAAGAAGTCTTTATATATCCTTTCACATGGTAATGTATATATATATATACATTGAGGCTCACAACAATCTTAAATATATGCGTGTGTGTGTGTTGATATATGAAGTTACTCATATACGGGCAGACGCATATCAGGCCTTCGCTCTCTGAAGCTGCCAGCACCTAGCAGTCGCCACTGGAAGTGACACACGGGGATAATAGATGTTTGACAGACATCTATGGCGTATATACGGTACCAAAGCTAACGACAAGCTCATATACGATGTGTGACACACGAAAACACACGCTAAGCTCTTTGTGCAAGACTTACACAAGGTAACAAACGAACGCTCTTAAGCGCCACGTCCAGCCTTTTTTTTGCAGGGCACCGCTTTTCTGAAGAATACAGCATCGGTAAACGCTATCTGAAAATACACGGGACGAGATGTTGCACCTTGACGATGTGTAAAAGCGGAATTCTTCTGAGGCCGCTGTGGCATTATGTCGACACAAACAAAAAGACATAACAGGGCGCTGCTTCTGAATCTTTTACAATTTGCATTGTTCTAATGTACTGCAAAGCCTGTGAGATCAAGACATTCGCCCGTAGCAACGTAGTGTCATCTACTCGTGAGCATGAGTAGAGATGGACACTACCCTAGATGCGGGGATCGCAAGACAGCAACACGCAGTATGACGTAATTATACGGTGAAGGGACGAAGCCTGCACCTGCGGGCCACATTACCTGTCTTCTGGTGAAATTTGGAATTAAAGCGATGGAAATAAATGTGGCGACGAGGACCATCGCAGCGGGTAGCAAAGACGAGCGACCCTTTGCATCTAGACAGCCTGCAGTGCCTAGAGCTGGAGAACAATAGCAAGAATAGCAAACGAGAGGATGTGAAATGCAAACATTCAGTCAAGGTTGGGAAGCCTGACATCATGCACACGGAGATCAAGTAGACACAGTGTACAGCAGGGAAGAAAGTCAGTGATTCTTGTATCTGGGAGTGAACGGAGAGATGCAAAGAGGTCACAAAGATGCCGCAATAGTCAGGCGCCTTACAAATGCCGTGCACACGGGAAATATGAAGAGAAGGCAGGCGCAAGGTGCCGCGATAGTCAGGCGCCCAGCCGCGGCCTTCCAAACGCCGTGCGCACGGGAAACTTGCAAAAAAGAAAGGCGCAAGCATCTTATGGGTCAATAGACTCACAGTGACAACCAGGCTGCGGAGGCTTCACAACACTTCTCGCGACGCTAAACGTCGACAGCGCAGAAAGAAAGCTAGATATCGAAAACGTCTGCGAAATCACGGTAAAAAATGCTCTTTGAGGTCAACGAGATGCATGCGCAGGATGTATCAGCCTCGCCCAGAACGGCTGAAAAGACGTTCAGACCTGGGGTTGCTTAGAGAACATGATCAATCAGCAAAGGGATTAAATTATTTCATACAAGCATGCCACCAGATCATACAGTTTTGACGAAAATCGAAGACGAAGAAGGGATGCTTGGACAACAGGAGAGGCAAAGATGCAGAACTCAAGCCATTGGTCCACGAAGAGAAAAGATAATACACTGCAGCTGCACTTGTCCGCTTTACACACATGCGAGCGCCGCGATACTGGGCACGGGAAATCGCGAAGAGATACACAGTTTCTATTCGAGAAAACGTGTAGAGTCAGCATCTCCGCTGTTCCTAGCGTGGAGCAAGGGCGACGAGTTGAGTTCACGGAACGCATTCGCCGAGGATACCGGAAGAGAGTTGTTTGTCAGACTCTCCATTGCCAGGACTGCGTAAAAACCACCCGGACATCCGTTGAGGTGCGCCCCAAAACTGTACTCCCCTATAATCTACCAGTAACGGCTGTGACGTTCATCCTAGAAGTGACTCAAAGACACAAAGCAGTGTCTATCAAAGCATCGGAGTAGCACAATGAGACGGTAGACGAATATATATCTGCATATTCACCCGACGAAAAGCGGGGTTCCCTCGGTTGCAACACTTCTGTAACTCCATATGCAAAGTGCTCACAAGCGCTTGGAGAGTTCGTCTGGCGGGTGCTGCATTCTGCTGGGATGCCAGTTGCCAAGGGGATAAAAAGATAAGCACAAGAGACTTACCCCGTGAGAAAACGGAGCAGCTGCTAGACTCGTCATGTGCCCAGTAGTTGTACACGAATGCCAGGACGGGAAAGAGGATGATGCAGTGCGCCGTAGAGAGGATTAACAGGAACTTGAGGAAGTCGAACAAAAGGGGAAACCCTGCAGCAGCATGGAACCACACGAACAGCGGGGTCGAAGCTCGAGATATTCACGCTTTCCACGCTGAGAAGCCATCCTTCTAACGAGGTTGCATAGCTTTCGCGGTCTAGCTTGCGAGAAACCAGACCACATAGGCCGGAAAAGATAGGACGAATCCCATAAAACAGTTATCGGAAGATGTGCGAACTCACACATTAACAATGTAAACTTGCAGTGTTTCGTGGCGCTGACACTGAGTTACATACAAGTGTGCGGGTGTAGCTGCTCGTTCTCAACTGCTGATTTAGGCTAGTATAAGATTTTTAACTAGCAACAGCCATGCGGACGTTAGATTTGCGCTTTCACATGCAATCGTGTGGGACTAAATATTTGCCTTATTCGCAGGCGGCGGTGTATGTAATAACATGCCGATAGTTTAGGGGGCAAACCCGAAGCGGAGCCGCCCCCCACCGTAAGCACATACCACACCCCAAGTCTCCAAGTTCCCTTGGGTTGCAGGACAGCTTGTAAGCACCGCATTTTGGGTATCCTGTTCGAGTAAAAAGCCGACCAACATCATCTGTGTCTTTAAGCTCGACAATAAGTTGCTTGTCAATCTTCCGAATTTTGCTGTACTTCCCGTGCTCTTTTGCTTCGACAACGTCAACCTTCCCCGGCTTTCTGATAGCGTAACTGCAGTATTCATTAACGTTCATCGCGGAGCAGGAGTAATTTGTCTGCGTCTAGCCGACGTTACTAGTGAGTGTGTTTCTAAAAGCCCCAATCCTGCCTGTCGCTCTACGGCCCCGGAAGGAACCGCATCTTCCTGGCAGAGTCCGTTGACGACTCTTTCCATTCTACGCTGTATGACAACAGCTGATACCATACTCCCAACTGTGCAGAGCACGAAGGTTGCTTTATAATGCACAATCACCAACAAATAGACACGGTGGCACTGTATCTGCGTAGCTAGCAGATTCCATTGGCCACTGACCACAATGCAGACTAACACGTGGTGCTGTGAGCCAGTCATGAGGTTTGTTTGTCGCGCACATCTCTTTTGAGTAGTCTTTGTCTTTCTGCCAATGACACCCTCATAAAATTGCACACTGTCTCCTGCTGTACAGGCCAGCAAAGCGAGAGGCCCCAGCTACACAGCATGACCGCTCGCAATAAATTGTACTCTAGATCGACAATATCAAAGCACAAAGGTCCACTGGCTCACGCAAACATCACTAGATATATCTGTAAGGAAAGTTTCTATTCAGCGCCGCCCAAAGCTCGACAACCTGTCGCCTGCAGCGACACACGTTCCAGCACACCTGCTACAGTTCCGGGAAACACAAGACGATCGACCGTCGGGCACAGCTGGATTCAGTACACTCTTCGACGTTACGTATCCAATGTATTCTCCGGGCCAGAGACCTTGAACTGTGACTCCTTGTCGGCAGGAGCGACACACAGTCCACCAGGTGAGTTCGGCGCTGCAGTCTGCCTGCGATAGAGTCGAAGTGAATAGTGAACTCACAACTGTGGTTGTGTGTGGACTAGCGTTCTCGCTTTTCAGTTGCACTCGGAGGTGTGAACGCACGTTTGCAGTTGAGAGAAACCTGTTTGCAGTATGAACCGAACACACGGCTCTAGAAGCTCCTTTGTCGCTCCTGAGACGATAGCTGCATGTGTAAAAGTCACAGTTGGGATGCAGCATCCAGGCCCCTCCCTGTTCGCATGCAGAGATGCTCGCTGCGACCGCACGCCGGACGACATCATTGGAAGCCGTTTTCTCCGTCGTGCAGCTGCAAATTGCTGGAAAAAATTTGCACACTGCGCCCTGAACACGTCGACGTATGCTAACTTACCCATTGTCAACACTGGATTTTTGCCATCTTGTACCCCAGGATAATGTCAGAAAGAACAATTTCAGCATGCACCTGGGTGGTAATGAGCTCAGACTCTGCATGCGTATCACGTCTATGTTTCAAGTCACCTGCTAATTGCTGCGCGGTAGGGTGTTATTCACGAACGGAGGTCATTCGCTTTGCTGGAAGATCAAGCCATTTCCAGACGGCCCCCCAATAGGTAGCGGCCACGTGGCGATGTTTTCACCCTGCGATCGCACTGAAGGTATGGAGGGTGATTTCTGTGGAAGCACTTGTGAACTTGCTTACCAATATCATCATTAGGTTGCGCCCCAGACCTAGGTTATAATCAAATTGCAGTCCTCCTCGACGCTTCTCGCAATATTCAATTGTGGTCGCGTTCCTGGTGATCAGCCAGGTGTGGAAGACCCAGAACGGTGCCACAATCCTTGAAAGAGAAGTGAGGTAAAAATGTCTTCCGTAATGTCGAGCTTCAGTGCAGATAAGAGCCTACGCTAGGACAAAAATACTTAGTGCGGCCCCCAAGAATATGAAGTACACCTGCTCAAAGGGGATGTTGGGGTCTGATACCGCCACGCCAACTGAAGGGAATTGTAGCCGTGAACCACAAAGACCGAGACGAACCGATATTGACATCAGTTCTACCGGTGGGCACTATCGTTGCCGCGACGAACACGAGATCAATCGTCCCATAGAGGAGAGTTAGATAGAAGTATTTGTAGTTGAAATGCCCCACATCATTTGCTACCTGCACGCGGAAGTGCATGATCATTCTCAGCGATTGCACCTGGAAGATAAAAGACATCCTACCCAAGGGCAATAATGATCCATTTTTAGAACGCAGCGCCCCGTGTTGCTGCTGTGGTGACTCCGATCCGGTTTGTAGTGCGCGCATTTGTTGCAATACCGTAAGCTTCCTGATGAAAACAGCATGCGTACAGATGTTGAAATGCTCGCGGGTAAGCATCTGAGCTCCAACTTGCCATCACGTTTCCTCTCGCGAATTACATCCTTATTGGGCCTCGTTTTCCATTCTTCCGTTGCTGTAGCAGGATCCAGCAGTAAGCGCAGAATGTACATTTGTGCATTTCCGTCTATTAGCGTACCGGGGACTTCCCCTGGATTTGTCGCATACGTTTGGTAAAACGACCAGAAGAGCATGGCGGAGATCAAGTGGCCTACAAGGGTAGATGAAAGTAACGCGCTTCACGCGTATGTGTTTTCTAACGCAAACGTTGAATCTGCCTTACTGATGACCAGTCGAATGATGCCCTGTTGTGTTGCCCATTCGTCGCGAAACTCCGCGGGTATATCGACTTGTAACATAGGAAGACAGTGGAACTACAGAAGCCGTCGCTGCTTTCTGATTCAATGGCGTCCGCGCATTTTTCCCAAGCAAACCCCTACCACAACGTAGACTCCGTAAAGAATGACCGCGATTGTCACGATAACCTGTAAAACGCGAGAACACGGTTATCAGTGTCACTGTCGCCACAGGCGGCGGCCATTGCGGAGGTGATTCTGCGGCGTTCTTTGGGGGACTCTTCCGCCCCTTTTACCAGTACGGGCAGAAATCGCGCGAGGCGCTTTCCGGGATGTTCAGTCTTCTGCATTTTCTTGATGACGATACTGTTAGGACTGGTATCAGACTCTTCTTAGCCAGCGACGGTTACACAGTCAGGCACCACAGCAAGGTGCTACGTACTTCGGTGAATTACGCCCAGGCACTCGACAAACCCGCAGGCAGATTACCTTTAAGTCGTGTCTCTGTTTCTGCATGAAAAAAAACTAGTCAACTTGAGTGGTGCCTTGAGAAAAAAAAAGTGCCCTTTTTCATGGTAGCTGAGATACCGCGGCCGGGAGCTTTCGAGGCCGGTGGGTACCACTGGGAAAACCGCTGACGTTGGACGTTGTCACACTATATACGAGGTACATATGGTATACGCCGCCTCCATGGAACAATGCTCAGGGAGAACACCCGGCGGAGTAGTTGGGACTGATGCCGAAGATTATGGTGGGGAAGGGCTCAAGTGTACCTACACCAGAGGGGTACTGAATTCCGACTCGGTTCACATTACTCATCCTCCCCAGCATGGAAAACAGCTTGAATAGGTACTATGTAGACGCAATCGCTGTCAGGGAGTGCGATCCTTCGTGGTTTGAACCATCCTATGAGCTGCTGCCTACTCTAGCTTAGCCCATTGTCACCTCCTCTGGCCCGACCTACCGAGTACGTCATAGATATCCAAGGAAGTTCGAAACTGCAATGTCTGCGAGGTCTTAGATCTCTGAGCGTACGGCGGCGGCCGCTAATGCGTATGTATTTTACATATACGAAGAGAATCTGTCATTACGTACGGCTGAAAATGGGCGGCATGTTTTCCTGTGGATGTACGAGCTCGAGGACGAAAGAACACACTGTAGGTCTTTCTTTTTCCTTCGCGTAGTCGTTGCGTCACACATTCCAGTGCTTAAAGATTGTGGAGCACGCGTTACCGCGAGAGGAGACACCTGCTTGTCTTTCAGAAAGGAACTGTAGACTTATAGAGCAAAACTCTCTCAGAGGTGCCCCGCTATAGCATGCATATGTACTCAGTGTGCGTGGAGGAGTCGCCGACGCAAAGAGAAACATAGGCAGCCGGTAACTGACTGCGTAGCATCAGTAGCACCCGCCGCGGCATGAGGGTTACTGCTCGTCCTTCTGACACTCGTTCTTACTTTTTTTGCATTTCATGCTAAAGGAAAGGTCAAGAAAACGCAAATCAACCCCCCTGGCGTGAGTGTGCGCGATTTACCACGCCTTCTGCCGGTGCGGCTTCTGCACGTCGACACCTACACAGCTCGTCAACTCCCGTTGTTAGGCTTTCTAGTGGAGCTTTATCTGTGAGAAATTTTGCGCGCCGCCTTAAATGCATCCCCAGCGTGCCAAGTTCCTCCTAGTACCGGTGCTGGTGGCGACTAACGCCGCAAAAGCGCACCGGAGAGAAGCGTGCAGCAAGGCTGCGCTGACAAAATCCAAGTGCGGTCTGAAAGAGCCGCCTGCCGATGGTTATCGGTGTTCAAAAACGTTCTTCCAAATGACCTAATAACTAGAGGCTTCTTTTACCGAAGCGTCTAGTAGTAATGCCCGCACATCTAACAGCCTCGATATGAAGGCACACCATTTTTCAGGTATGTGCACACAACGCTGTACTACGCATGCATTGCTGAACATGCAAGTTGTTTCGCCCTTGTGCACTGCACTTGGCGCACGCGGCATGGCTGGTAGGTCCACTATTTGTCTTGTCCATAATCGCTGCACGAAGACGCCAGACAGGAAACCATAGACTACAATTTGGCTAGTGGACGCCACCTGCGTATGTAGCACATCAAGAGGCTCAAGCACTGGTGTGCTACTTGGGGAAGAACGTGTACCGGTCATTGCGTATACATCCGCATGAGAAGAGAAGATACCGCATATATACCTGCTGCAGTACCCCTACGATAGAGTAAGCTGGCTAGATCTGCTGTTCCGCAGTGTATACCCGGCTTTGACCTTCGCAAGCGTCAAGACACGCTGACATCGTGTCCAACATATTCCTACGGATGTAAGCAGAAACAAGGGGTGCGAGCGCTTTTTCCTTCAAAAGAAGTGCTGTAGACGCGGTCTCTGCGCAGTTGTCTTGCGCTGTAACGCTGCGCGGTGCGTGCGAACCGACAACTGCCCGAGGATGCCGAAATGTTGCACACCGCTTGACCACGTGGTTCAGGGCAGTGCCTCTTCTTACCCGCGCTTGCTTTGTGTGAAGCTGAAAACCATGTTCCAGATATAGTTACAGGTGTCTACACAAGATGCAAGCATTTAAGCAGGCATTGGCGTTGGCTTGTTAGCTAAACAAGTGACTCAAATACAGCAAGAAAAACGCACAGCTGCATTGTCGGTATACAGTGCTGTAAAGGCTGCCAATACAAGTGATACAGTCGGCTGCGCACAGCTTTGAACCTACATGAAATGCTCCAGCGCAGCGTGTTCGTCCTACTCCTTTTCTCAGATGAGGTCTGGACATGTCCTAGCTTTTTCAAATAGACGGTCGACTGTATATGCAGACCTACTGCTTATATACACATAGACACAAGGTGAGCGAGACAGACAGAGCGAAAAGTAATACATCAATAGGGGTGAATACGTAGGAGGATTCACATATGTGCCCGCAGGGGCCGCAGTTCACGATCATTTGCGGCAGTGCTTCAGGCTCCTGGTCTATCTCGTGGCGCACGTTGTCTACACCCTACTGATTTTCTGGGTTCACCCTACAAAGACTGATA
Source organism: Ochotona princeps (assembly GCF_030435755.1). Classification (NCBI taxonomy): domain Eukaryota; kingdom Metazoa; phylum Chordata; class Mammalia; order Lagomorpha; family Ochotonidae; genus Ochotona; species Ochotona princeps. Next base: position 12,635 of record NW_026699846.1, on the reverse strand, counting down.
GCGAATTCTCAACGTTCTAAGGGGTGACCGTCTCTGCTGTCTCCGCTTCGGCCAAAAGAGTCTGTTGTCGCAGCCGCCGCTGCGCAGCTGCCTCTGTGGCTTCTGCGAGTCTCCGTCGTGTCAGCTCTCCAATGTAGCCAACAGAGATCTGCAGCAAGTAGAAAACACACACTTTTGCACATTGCGTCGCACTCAGGGTCTGAGGTAAACGCATAAGCACACGTAAAAGAATGTCTGAACCCACCCTGCAAATATAGACGTGCCTTCGAAACATACAGAGGGACACCCGTACTACATATGTAAGCAAGCACTACAGGCATACATACGTCGCGAATGATCTTGCTAAAGACCCTTGCCTTAACCGAAGTAGTGTTAGGTGCCGCGCATACCTACCGACGGTACGGACTACATGATGTGCGAACGTGCTGACTGATCCATTGCTTGATGCCACCCTCGTTATGCTCCGCAAGGTCGCGCCGCTAAATGACGTGGAATGTCAATTTCATCATTCTCCGGGGCACTCACCTCTACTGGCGAGATACGCACACCGGAGCTATACGCGTTACACAGACACACATATACACATACCACCATAGTTGTGTGCGAGGGTCGGGTGATTCCAACGAGCAGCACGTCCCGGGAAACAACGTTCTCTTCTGCAGAGCTCTCAGGTAACGGTATATGTCAGGCTCTCACATATGAACGAATCGTGAGCAAGCGGGCACATAGATATGCACGATTGAGTGCGCAGAAGCGCCTGAACACAAACAACGCTGCAATGAAGAGGAACACTGAGTTCTTGAAGGATATGATTAGAGACGTCGCTTTTAGTACATCACAGACTGAATCATGAGAAGGGAATTTCCCTTATTTGTTAGAACACGATACGACTCATACATTAACTCTCAGTGTACTTTTTACCTACAGATCTGTATTTGAGCCATCTTCTCATCCCCTCTTTTCATGTTGGTGACCACAGAAGTGTCTAGCCAATCGCGACAGATTTCGTGTGAATTGTACCATGGTAATACACAAGTGCGAAAGTATGACGATTTAATATACCGGGCCCTGTATTGTCTCTTGAGATTTGTATCAATTATAAAACCTCGCGGACTACGGAGTGCCGTATGAAGGCACATAACAGTCGACCTGCACGACTGCCAAACCGTGCACATACATACCGTCGTCTAAAAACGTCCAGGGTATATGTCCATGGATTTACCTATCCATCCTCACACACGTCAGGGAGCCATGTACATTCACTTTAAGTCACGCAGGCATTTTCTCGAGTCACTGCTCCTACCAGGGCCATCAGCACACCGAAGAGGCCAAGCAGCGACTGTTTCCAAGTCCAATGAAAGTGAGCTGCCACATCACGGGAAGACACAAAGCACAACAGAACTCCACTTCAAAATACGTGGGCATAATAATAATGTTTTACGCACATTCACTTATATATCTACATGTACGACTATACTAACATAGACAACAATTTGACAAGCACTTCGAAGTACAACGCCGCTTGCGTTTTATAGACTTCTTCACAGGAGTTTCTAGACAATACAGTACGGTGTAACAACAAAGCCCTTGCAACTCTGACTCTGTTTACACTCATCTACACGTAAAGAGAGGACGTGATGCTGATTTGTCACAGAAAGGGCTGGGTTGTTTCGACGCGTGCGCATGCGAAATGGAAAAAGCCCATTTGCCTTCAAAGAGGAAGGAAAAAAAACATCTCAAGTTTTTTACACCTGCTGGCGCGCACACAGTACCTCGAGCCACATACACGCACTTAGGAGCGTTATACGTATTTGTCAGTCTACTAATAGTGACATACAAACGCGTAATACGAGAGCTTTTTATATATATATATATATATACATATACATACATAAATATGCATCTATATGTATCTGTACACATGTACACATATACATGAGTAGTTATCTACATGTATAGTTATACGCGTACATAGAATCGGGCTAAGCAAGAACGCAGGTATGCGTGTGTGTGTGTGTGTGTGTGTGTCTCAATCGAATGTAGCGCGATGATGCCCCAGGGTTAGTCTCTAGTCGTCTCTCCTCCAGTTCTTCCTAATATAATTCTACTTCTTTTCGTATGTGGTGCTCTGAACTCCTAGCAGATGTATATAGAGAGCTCACACTAAGTCCTCATACAAGAATTAGGGCGGATGATGACTCTGTTAATTTTCTTCTTGCGGAGCCCTCCCACAGCCCTCAGTACAGGGAAGATCCGCGTACTAATACGATAGCAGCAGCACGTTTTTCGTTAACGCCACAATGTGCAGAGCTCTCCTAAATTCTGATTATTAGGTATATTCATCAATAAAAACATTCAGAAGATATTTAATACGAAGCTGTATGTATGTATATATATACACTTACGGACATCCGTGTGCAGTGTAGTATATATATATATATGCTGGATATGCAGAAGAGCATTAAAGCAGGACTTCTAGTTTGCCGATGCGTTCGTGTACACATACACTCAAGTACACAGGTATGTGTCTGCATGGGACCCGGGAAGGCACCGTGCCCCATGTACACATGTGTACAAACAAATAAACTTCTCCAGTCTGTTAAGAGTTGCATAGACAATCGCATATGAGAGAATACACAGTAGAAGACAGAGGTGCACGCACTAAGATTTCTGACATAAATATGATTTTCAGAGACGAGCTTCCAGTCAAAAGCGTGCGTATGCCACAGTATACCATCAATATCTACACTGGTAGTTTTCTGTTTGTACCAACAAATGGATAGGGCACACTCGCACATACACACAAACACATATACATACATCCCATATATATATATATGTATATATATATATTTATATATATATGTATATATATATACGCATATACAAATATATGTATGCAACTAATATATGAATGATACTTACGATATTTTGTACAGGGAGCTGTCCTGGAGAATTATTTATGGGTCTGTTATTTCTTCTCTCCGCTTATGCAGCCCGAAGGGAACAATAGCGGCGACAACGCCTCACATCCCGCTTTTTGACCCCTTTATTTATACATATATATAAGTACACCATTACGCTCCTATATGCATAGCTCAAATGTACTAAGCCTATGTATACTGTAGATATACACGTACATATACACGTGCTAGCTATACAGATATTCACTGGAGGTGAGAACTGCTGTACACCACTATACATACATGTATGTAGACGTATATATGAACACGTCGGCACGTCTTTCCGAAGGAGCGCGTTGGTCTAGTATAACTTCTGTATATACTTATGGCCACACATATTGAAAGTCAGACACAACGTGTGTATACATGGTTCTCGTGTGCAAACTTCACTGGAGACGCCTAGGGAGCTTCAACCACATTACCTTCATAACGCCCGACAAAAGCAGACGCAAGCATGACTTTCACGACAATCTGATTATATCTGTAATCGTGCTAGCTTACGCATTCACGTAAGAATACTTGAGTACAAACGACAGAATTTACTTTCCCACAGATCAATCTCAGTGTTGTATAAATGTTCAGTGCTGCGTGGTGGTAATATTTAGGCACCGAAGACGCGTAAAACTATAATAATGATACTACTACTGATAATAATAATACTAATACTTTTGTAGATAATAATTATAAAAGTACTACTACTGATAATAACAATAATATTACTACTACTGATACTAGTAGTAAATGGTGAAAACTTACAGAGATCGAGGTCATCCACGTCTTTCAAGGCAGCTCCCATGCAATTGAAGAAGAAAACGACTGTGAAATTAGAAGCGCATCAGCAGCAGTGACAGCAATACGGGGAAAGGGGAAGTTTGAATTTGCCAGAATGTTCTGAATCTTATGTGGTCTCACGAAAAAGCTGCACGGATCTTCGGAAAATCAAACGAACATACGAATACAGTGTTCTCTCCTTCCTTCAAGAAGAAGAAAAGGAACAAGTCTCTTAGTCTATTCTCTGTGGATGTACAAGGGGAGAAGCAACAATACGAGTATTGAAGAAAGCAGCACACACAACTCATAATATAGTATCACAGAGACATGAAGGCAACGAGAGGTATGACGCATGCGTCTTCGACTAGACGTGCAGCATCCCTCTCTCCCTCCCGCTTGCCATTACGACAGGAACTAGAAGATTATCAAGATGACGGAATACTGCGGGACACTGCCTCTTGGGGAGACAGAAGCATAGAGCATGCAAGATATAATGTACCTTGGCGTTACGTGGTGAAGAGAGACGAGAGAAAAATATACCCTTGCGTATCGTGTTAACGCAGAAGGAAAAAAGGATTATCCAAACAAGCACGGATGACAGTGTTAAACATCAACATACGAGTAGCCCCGAGAGGAGAACATTCGACAGCAAAGATGCTTCTTAACATTGCGCAAGTGCATCTCTGCAACTACTGGTGAACACCACACACAGAGCGATGCTCCGACTCTTATGTGTTCGCGTGTGTGTGTGTGTATTTGTACGTTTGTGTTTGCACGTATGGGTGTGTGTGTGCTTGCGGGTCCACTACACGTGATACCACTCAAGTCACATAAGAGAAATAATTATATACGCGGAACGGAAATGATGTACAGAAACGTACAATCACACACACGCACACACAGTCGGAGCATCTCTGTGCCGTAAAGACGATCTTGCACTCTTTCTTTGAGAAGAGTAATAATAATCGTAGTAATAGTACTAGTACTAGTAGTACCAGTACTACTAGTAGTAGTGCATGTAGAATTAAATGTAGTAGCAGTTGCGGAAGTAGTAGGGATAGCAGTGGGACGTATCTGGGGTAAGAGCGAGTAGTAGCAATGAACGTAGAAGGAACAGAAGTAGTGGTATTCGTCAGAAATTACAAGCGTATCTGCAGCAGTGACCGCAATATGAGGAGAAGGAAACTTCTGAATTTGCCAGAATCTTCTGAATCTTATATGCTCTTTATATTGACGTGTATTGGGTGTATGAACACACTTACCTATGACACTGCAAAGAGACCCCTTATGTATAGAACATGTATACGTGCGTACACTTACATATGTATATATATACATGTGGTTGATGATGAGAAATATCAAAAAGAGATCCATGTGTATACGAATGCACTTACCTACATACGCACATAACGTACTAAAATACATGTTGGCATGTACTGTGTGCATGCATCCACGTACGGACGACACAACGGAAAGCGACTCCCGATCTATAGAACATGTATACTTGCGTATACACATATATGTATACATATATATATACGTATAAGAGAGGTGGTGAAGAATTCCGAGAAGAGAGTTATGTGTTCATGCATACATGTAGGCATGTACGCACATAACGCACTACTATACATGTTGACGTGTATTGTGTGTGTGTGTGTGTGTGTGTTTGTGTGTGCATGCAGACACTTACGGACGACACTGGAGAGAGAGCCGACGAGAAGTTGCTGCATCGTGATGGGAGTGAGTCCGAAGAGGTAGCACGTGATGGCGAAAGGCAGGATGGGCGATAAACGCACAAGGGCCACGAAGCATGTTCCTCCGTCTTCAACAGCTAGCTGGAATGCATGGTACATATCACTATCTCTGAACATTCTGCGTATCGTTCCAGAGAAGACGTAGCGACTCAAAGTCACGCATGCAGCGTTTGCTGTCAAAAGCGCTGCCATGCAGCACGTTGTTGCCACTGCGAGACCCGCTATCGACGAACACGCACAAGGGGCAGCAGACCCGCACAGCAACAAACAACAGAAGAGCAAAACCATCACCAGAAACACATAAAACCTCTCTCTCTATATATGCATATATATACATATATATGGAATGTATCTGCAGCGTACGACACGAATACTCTTAATATATATATATATATACATTTATATGGAAACTATCCGAAAGAAGCCACAAAAATATTATATATATATATAAGTATACGTATGTATGTATGCATGTATATATATATATATATATACGTGAGTAATTATCGCAGAAGAATCCAATGAAAAGATTCTTTATATGTATGTATATACATTTGTAACGAATCGAAGGAGATATGAAGAGATCTGTGTAAAGATACATATATAGATATATATATAGAGAGAGAGAGTTATACCACGTCCGTTTGCCTCAATGACATGTATTCATATCATCTCACTTATGCACTTATATATATAGACATATAGATATATATATGTATATATATATATTTATACATGTGTACATGCGCACATATGTATGTATATACATATGTACGTGAGTAATTCCCATAGAGGAATGAAGTAGAAATGCTTTATATATATACGTATACGAAGGAAATGCAGGAAACGGATAGAATTGTTTAAAACACGTATACATATACGACGACGCGGTACGTACACATATGAAGTACAGAGTAATACAGAAAATGGAGAGATCTACACACACGTCCTTCACACATACACACACACACACACACATAAATATATGTATACACATGGTCACATTTGGACAGCCATTCATACATAATGATAAACATCGACGCACAGCTTCGGGAAGAAAAAACAATACTCTCACACACACATACATATCTACATATACACATGGTCACATTTGGACAGACATTCATACATACGGATATATGTGAAGTACAACTTCGGGGAGGAAGGAAACTCTCGCATGCATACGAACACATGTATATAGTCACATTCGGACAGACATTTATCCATAATAATATGTATACATATAGAAGAACGCACAGCTTCGATAGGAAACGAAAGCTCATAATGATATATATGGAAGCACAACTTCGGGAAGAAAAAAGAATACTAACACAACACACATATGTATGTATATACGCATGGTCACATTCGGACAGACATTCATGAATGATGAGATACGTGGACGCACAGCCTGGAAAAAAAGAGAAATAGTCTCTCTTTCTCACACACGCACACAAAAAAGCGTACGTGGCTTCTCGGTATAACTGCGTTATAAAGGAAAAGCGGAGCTCTCAATTCCCCGCATGCACTACACCATTTATTCGTACACTATACACCTTTCAGCCCCGTCGCCACAATGTAGTGCCGATCGCTATCTACATATCAATATATATATGTTTATACGTATATATATGTATATGTTTCTGTCTATTCAATATATATATATATTTAAAACTATCTATCTCTCTCTCTACCTCTTTCTATTTGTCGATCTCTACTTGTATCTATCTATAGGCGGTGCCGACTATTATCTGCAAATCAATCTATCTTTATCTATCTGTGGATCTATCCAATAACATATCCATATACGTAAAACTATCTATATCTCTCTGTGTACCTCTATCTACTGTGGATCTATCTCTACCTGTTTCTATCGATTCATAGCTATTTGTCTCTACCTATCCATCTATTTCTATATTTCTATTTCAGTATATCGATCCATACCTATATCTATATATTCATATAGACACGCACAGACGTGTTATGGCCGCATATATACATATATATATACATATTGACAGGTCAAAGGAACGTGGTACTACGGTGGAGGGTTTGCGCGGAAATACCTGGGGTCTCTGTACACAGCACTATACGTACGTACGTACGAAATCAGAGATGCACACACAAACACAAACATAAACACATACAGACATATTCATACAATTGTACGTATTCATACACATACATGACGGTGTTTCCACGTATATGCGGCTGACCATTATGAATGTGTCTATGTCTGCGAGGAAATTGAAAGGGATCCTTCCTATACAATGCCATACTCTTCTTTTGTCCTTCTCTTTATTCGAATTTTCAGTTCCCAACGTCTTGCTTTTTTAACGTGTGTCTCTCTTTCACTTTCTGTACATATACACGTATAGGTATATATATATATGCGCACATATATAATGACCTACATGTCGATATATCTGTCTGTTTGGCTGTCTGTCTGCCTCTGTCTTATTCTTTCTTTCTCTCTCTCTCGACAGACGTATATGTATATATCTATATATGCGTGTATGTGTGGTGTGTGTGTGTGTGTGTGCGTTGTCTGTGTGTGTGCATGAATGAATGTACGTACGTAGATTTCTGATCGACTCTCTACGACTTCGGTGTGCATGTGCTGTTGCATAGGTTAAAATATCCGTAGCAAGTACGCATGATATTTCTTTGTTTCACAGCATGTATAACCAAAACCGACCTGCACATACAAATCTCCCGCTCAATCGCTCTGTCTCTCTTGCTATATACATATAAAGCTACGACTTTTTATCTTTCTCTCGTTATCTCTCGCCCTGTTTTTCTCCACGACTTTCCTTCCTACAGATGCAAGCTCATACGTGGGACTGCAAAGTATGTGATATTGACCATATTACATGCTACTGTTGTATTCAAGCAGAGCAACACAGACTCTTGGGAAGATATATATGTGAGGTAGACCCTTGAGAAAGCAACCCAGTTGAATATTTCACACACCTGCATTGCCGTAGAGGTCAACGAAGATGAAGCCGCCCGCGACATTCTGCACACAATCCATCACCACCACCAACAGCAGCACCAAATGACGAAGTACTACATGTAGCAACAGCAGCAACACTACGAGCAACAGCAGCAGCAGCAGGAGGCGTAGGGGCGTAGTGAGTAGGCAGCATACAGGGGAGTAGCTCGAGCGGAGGCAGTTGCAGAGAAGTGTGTAGTAGGGAAGGTACGGGTGGCGTCACAAGCAGCGAATATCTACTTTTCAACAATTCACAAGTGTCTTTTGGAGCGGCATATTTACTAATGAAGGCAGTCCCCCTTCCACTCCTGCGTTATTTCCAGAAATAACGACTCGGTGGTTATCAGACAGCACAGACAGATATAGATACATTGATGGAGAGAGGTAGAGATAGTGCACAGGTAGGTATACATACAGAGAGACGTATACGTCTTTGTGACGCAGGGTAAAGAACAGCACCAAGGGCGTATGAAGCACACGTGTGTGCCTCTTTCTCTTTTTCTCTGTATGCAATGTTAATGAAGGCAGTTGCCTTCACCGCCACGTTTCCACGTACAAGCATAAACATCTACACTTATGCACGGAAACATATGTTCCTTACGTGCATCACATTCAGAGAGGCTTCTACAAGCATATATATATATACGTAACATACAAGCACAGATATATATATACGCAAAAACATATGTTTCCTACGTGCGTCACACTCAAAGGGGCTTCTATGAGTATATGTGTATATATATAGAGAGATAGATAGATAGATAGATGTATAACACGCAAGCACACATTTATACATATACACAAGAGCATATTTTCCCTCTGTGCGTCATACTGAAAGTGGTGTCTGTAATTATATATATATATATATATATATGCATCAGCAGAATTCGACCCACGTATACACGACATCCACACATACATGCATACACACAGAGGGACACATCGTCATACACGCAACTGCTGCCAACGCGAATAATTGTAGACACAAAGATACATATACATACATACATACGTACATCCGTACATAGATACATACATACATATACATGCACACACATATACACATACATATACATGCACACACATATACACATACATATACATGCAAATACACATATACATATATACATACATATACATACATACATACATACAAATACACTCATATATACATATACATACATACATATATACATACATACATACGTACATATACGTACATACATCTACACAAATACATATATATACATACATTCGTACATACATACATACATACATGCTCGGTGTGTATATGCACATACACACACTCGACGCGTATAGAAATATATTTTCGATATATGTACAAATATGTATACCGGATGTAGGAAGGAAGCGTGAGAGATATATGCGTGTATGTTGCAGAATGAATGCACTTGTGGAAAAGTAAGGCACGTACATACAAAGACACACACACACATACACACACACAATTGTTCGGGCATGTTTTTTTGATCTAAATGTATGAACGTACGAACACAAAATAAAAAGTGTTTGCCAGTATGCATATGGATGTTTTCCAGCATAGAAGAGGAATAGTGATAATAATACCCGCACTCACATTTACGAACAGGCATATATGTACGTATATTGATAGGCTGTGTCAAAATCTATAGGAAGATATTACACATATATGAGGAGCGTCAATGTATATAGGACAATATTACTTATATATATGTACAAGCACATTAATACGTATAAGAGGGTATCTGAAAGAGCTTCTGTAGGTACGAAGTTCGAAGATGCAATACTGTGAAATAGAAATTTACGCGCTCTTACACACACAGATGCACATGTTAATGAAGCACCTGAAGGTTAATAGAGGTAGATGGAGACAGATATACACACTCCCTCTCACATACAGAGATATACATGAAGATAAATTTGAAGTAGCTAGAGGAAGATATGCACTCACTCTCACGCGCATACATACACACACACAGAGACGCACACGAGGTTGCACGAAAGTAGATGGAGAAAGATATACTCTTCCTTATGAAATAGAATGTTGTGAAAGAGACACTCATACACACGCTTACACACGCACACACACACATGCACATGAAGATGAGTGTAAAAGTAGATAGGAAGATTTACCAGCGCTTCTGCGGGAACGAAGATCATCACAAGTAGCGTGTAAGTGACATAGAATGCGAGGGCGCTCCAATTACCCAAAGCGCGTATCTGCAGCAACAGCACCAAGTCAACGAAAGCAGCTACACCAGCAACAGCAGGCACCATAACATCATCAGCAGCAGTAGCAGCAACACCAACACAAGCAGCAGCAACATCAACAACAGCATCATCAGCAGCAGCAACACTAGCAACACTGTTAGCAGCAACAGCATCATCCACGTCAACAACACCACCATTAGCAGCGGTAGCAGCAACATTAGCAGCGCCATCAACAGCAACAACACTATCAGCAGCAGCACCATCAGCAGCTGCAGCAACATTTGCAGCAACATCAACAGCAACAAAGCAGCATCAGCAACAACAGAACCACTGACAGCAGCAGCATTAGCAGCAACACCACCAGCAACGTCATCATTTTCATCAGCAGCAGCAGCTCCACGCGCAGTTGCAGCAACACCACCAGAGGTAGCTGCAGCAACACCACCACGCGTAGCAGCAGCAGCAGCAACACCACCACGCGTAGCAGCAGCAGCAACACCACCACGCGTAGCAGCAGCAGCAACACCACCACGCGTAGCAGCAGCAACACCACCACGCGAAGCAGCAGCAACACCACCACGGCCAGCTGCAGCAACCCCACCAGAGGTAGCTGCAGCAACCCCACCAGAAGCAGCTGCAGCAACCCCACCAGAAGCAGCTGCAGCAACACCACCACGCGTAGCAGCAGCAACACCACCACGCGTAGCAGCACCAACACCACCACGCGAAGCAGCAGCAACACCACCACGCGAAGCAGCAGCAACACCATCAGAGGTAGCTGCAGCAACCCCACCAGAGGCAGCTGCAGCAACACCAGCAAGCGTAGCAGCAGCAACACCACCACGCGAAGCAGCAGCAACACCATCAGAGGTAGCTGCAGCAACCCCACCAGAGGCAGCTGCAGCAACACCAGCAAGCGTAGCAGCAGCAACACCACCAAGCGTAGCAGCAGCAACACACCACGCGTAGCAGCAGCAACACCACCACGCGTAGCAGCAGCAACACCAGCAAGCGTAGCAGCAGCAACACCACCACGCGTAGCAGCAGCAACACCCACCACGCGTAGCAGCAGCAACACCACCAAGAGTAGCAGCAGCAACACCACCACGCGTAGCAGCAGCAACACCACCACGCGTAGCAGCAGCAACACCACCACGCGAAGCAGCAGCAACACCACCACGCGAAGCAGCAGCAACACCACCACGCGTAGCAGCAACAACATCACCACGCGTAGCAGCAGCAACACCACCACGCGTAGCAGCAGCAACACCACCACGCGTAGCAGCAGCAACACCACCACGCGTTGCAGCAGCAACATCACCACGCGAAGCAGCAGCAACACCACCACGGCTAGCTGCAGCAACCCCACCACAGGTAGCAGCAGCAACACCACCACGGGTAGCTGCAGCAACATCAATTGCAACATAGTCAGCAGCCTCAACAACAGCAACAGCAATAGCAACAACATAAGCGGCAACATCATCACCGCAATATCATCATCATTTTCATTAGCAGCAATACCAACATGAGAGGTTTATCACGTTAGCCTAGGCCATCAGAAAAAGGGTACATTTGTATACGTTCTTAATATGATAAGATTACAGTGGTATACTGAGGTATTATTTATAACTATAAGGTTTGCATGCAAATAAATACTGAAACGGTTGAGCACCATACTATCGAAGGGGGTACAATAACATAGTGAGCTACTATGTAGTACACAGTAATATATCTTTGTATACATGCTGACAATATAGTACGTAATAATATATCTCTGCATATATGCTGATAATGTAGTACATAATAATATATTTCTGTATACATGCTGATTAAGTAGTATATACGAATATACCTCTGTATACAGGCTCATTAAGTAGTATATGGTAATATATCTTTGCATACATGCTGATTAAGTAGTACATGCTAATATATCTCTGCATA